>NW_027497728.1:0-125978 GCF_021521415.1 Bidens hawaiensis | reverse complement strand
ATGGCGGTGGTGGCATGTGGTGGCTGGTTGGTGATGGTGGTAGTTCTGAATCTTATGAATGTTATAGAGAGAGAGAGAGAGTGAGTGAAGAAGATGAATGTTATAAGAGTGTGTTGGTAGGATGAAAGAAGAAAAATGAAGAAGAAAGAGGAAGAAGAAGTTGCAGGTACAGGTGAAAAGACAAAAATGCCCTCACATGTGTCTCACGTGAGGGCATTTAACTGAGTTTTTCTAACCCAGTTAGCGTAAAGGACATAACGTGTAGAAAAAAAAAGTTTAAAGGACACCGCCTGCAAGGAAACTTAGAAAAGGACACGAACCGGTTTTTGGCTTTTTTTAAAGGACAAAATTTGTAATTCTGTCTTTTTTAAAACCATAAAAGTATTTTTCAGATCTTTCTTTCTAAAAAAACAAACAGTCTTCAGGAGTTTATGTCTGCGCGTCTGTAGATGTAAGCCCCTTGCAGACCTTATAAGCAAAAACAAACAGAACCTTATTATATCAAGTGAATTAAGAAACCAAGCCCGATTTTGTATAAATTTTATGCAACTTTTTTTATTAATCAGACTCGAGAACGGTATACAACGAAAAAGCAGTAAACTCTAAATCTTAATTATACACAATGAGAAGCATAAGCAACAAGAAAACATAAATGAGAAGCATAAGCAACAAGAAAACATAAATTAGGAAACATAATAATTCTAATTAAAATAAACTCTATAAATAAATAGCATAGCCTCCAAGAAATCATGTTTGGTGTCTAAACTTTAGATCTCCCTCAAACCATACCTAGATATCTTCCGTATTAATCTTATACTTTTCGTATTAATAGTTGAAATCCCTCAAGTTTTTATTGCATCAAGTTTTATAGGTTGCATTGTTTAGTACCATGTAGGTGTTTGTTGTGTCAGTATGTAGATAATTTGTAAGTTTTAGGGGGTGTTTGTTTTTTCTTCAAACATCTTCAAGGGATCTAATGTCTGCAGGCGCGCAGACATTACCCTTGAAGACTGTTTGTTTTTTTTCTTAAAACAGATCTGAAGTTATCTTCTTTCATCTTAAAAGAAAAGCAAGGAAATCTTGCTTAAAACATCTTCACAAAAAAACCCTACTCTTCTCCCTTTGCAGCCACCCTCTCATCCACTGCTCCTACCACCGTCCGCCAACACCACCACCCACCGTACGCCGCCACCACCACCCCCGTACCCCGCCGCCACCGTCCACCACCATCCACCGCCACCACCACCGTCCACCACCCACCATCCATCACCACCACCGTCCACCACCCACCATCCATCACCACCACCGTCCGCCACCACCACCACCATCCATCACCGCCACCCCCACCATCCATCACCGCCACCACCACCACCATCCATCACCGCCACCACCACCGTCCACCACCCACCATCCATCACCACCACCGTCCGCCACCACCACCACCATCCATCACCACCACCGTCCACCACCCACCATCCATCACCACCACCACCATCCATCACCACCACCGTCCACCACCAACCAAAACCATCCATCACCACCACCCATTGTCCACCACCACCATCCACCGCCACTACCCACCGTCCGCCGCCACTACCACCATCCACCACCACCACCTTCCACCACCCACCAAAACCAAATCGGCATGGCAAGCAAAGACTAAAAACTAGATGTAACTTGAATAAATGACTTCTATCTTGTGAGATAAGTTTGACAGTTATGCAGACAGTATCAGCTTATAAAAACAAACAGCCTTATATTTTCAGCTTGCAGATCTTCAGACCACATCTTCAGTTGCAGACATGAAAACAGATGAAATCAGCTTGCAGACAGTTTATGTCTGCAAAAACAAACAGCACCTTAATAAAAGAGTGTAACCAAACTTTCAAATATGCTTAGGTAATCTATACCTTGGTATATTAAAAAAAGTTTATTCAAAGCCGACAGGAATATATAAACATAACTGAAAAGTCTACGAAAACAAACGATAATAACATAAAACATAAGAAATATGAAAGCAATATTATACAAAACGTATATAACATGTCACAAACACTATTTTCTTTTAGGACAAAGACCTTGACATGTAACTGGTGTGGGGCCATGGGGTTTGCCTATGGTTTGAGGGTTTTTGATGCTTACCTGTATGATCGAGCTAAGCAAATGGACATAAAACCTAAAAGAAGGAAAGGGACCAATAGAGGGTATTCCTCTCCTCCATTACTAGGTGTTTAGATATTCTATCTAATCAAATATTCTTTAGCAAGTTAAATGTTAATGTATGACGTTGTTTATATATAACTGCAATTAGTATAAAAGACGTAAACTTAGAAGCATTTATCTTTATATAAATAGGTCTTAATAGGCACATAATAGATAACGTTTGAGCAAAACTTTGACAATATTTTACTACAATCCTACAAATATGTAGTATTTACTAAAATTTTAAGGCTAAATCTTAACTTTCTAGTTTCCAATGATATTATACATCAGTACGTATAATCATCAACCTTGTCAAAGACCGAATAGCAATCCATATGTTGGTGTTGGTAACATGTTTGCAACGTAGAATTACGTATCACTCCTTTTAAATCATGAAACAAACAGATCTAAAAAATTCTATTTGAAAGTCTTTCTTTCAGTCCTATTGATATTAAAGATTACTAACTACTAAGCTTAATATTATTTTTTTTTTTTTTCATTCTATAAACCCAAAAGACCTATCCTAGAAAAGTGGCATGATATCCCTTTACAAAAAGTATAGAAAAGTCCATTTTCATGAAATAAAGGAAAGTGTTGATGAAAGTGAAATACTTGATTGGCTTAAGGGCCATGCTCATAGGTGAAGGAAAGCAAGAAAATAATCATAACTTAGAGAGTACTCAAAAATAAAGTAATCAAAATGCATATGTTTACAAATCAATGACTATCCATAACCCACTTTTGATTGTGATGTTAGGTTAACACTCATGACTTATGCAAATGGTCCTATCTCAATATATACCATTGGTGGTGTAATGAGATATTTTTGACTCATCTATGGTTTGGGTCGTTTGATTGTTTTAACAATATTGTAACATGTGGATGCAACATCAGGAGGTTAACTAGGTGATCTAAGTTGATGCATGGGTCATGGCCTCATGGGTGTATATTACTTGCTAGAACCAATAAATATATTATAGGTATGTAGTATGTACACCCATTTGAGTTGTCCAAAATCAAAAGGGCTTATATGATGTCTATGACACCCTACATAACTATGTGAATGGGCTCAATGGGCTTTAGATTGACAACCCAATAAGTGTATATAAGGCCATCACAATGGAAAGAAAGTAGAGTTATAAAAAAAACTGGTTCGGTACAAGTTAGCCGGAAACCAAGCCGGACCGGTTCATATTTAATACCGGTTTCAGTCAAACCGGTCCCCAAACCAAAACTGAACTGCCGATTCGTATAGCTTTTCAGCCCTTTCACAATCAAACCGGTTTTAAAACCGCTTTTTTTTTCTAAAACTGATTCTAAACCGAATCGAACCGGTTTGGATAAGTTTGGCAAGTTCTATGCTGAAACCGGTGTGGGTCAAACCGGTTTCACCATGCAAAACCCAAACCGGTTGGATTTGTGAAAAACCAGTTTTGTACACCTCTAAAAGAAAGTGAGAAAATATAATTTTTTTTGTTTAGAATGGAAAGAAATGAAACTTTTTTCTTATAAAATAGTTGAAATAAGCTCGTAAGGGCTCGAGTAAAACTTTTGTTTATTTTTTCAAGCTTTATGTAATATATGTATACACCAATGCAAATGTCTTGCTGTTGATTTGATCATTGTTAACTTTTCAAAGAATAATTTTCACCTGTGTAAAGTTTTGTTAAAAGTTTTACACAGCTTATATGAATTTCGTTATCGAATATGAATTTTAAATTACACATACTTCAAATACGTTTGGTTATAGAGATAAGTCTTAAGATTTCGAGCTTTTCAAATCGAATGTGAATCCCCCTTGAGGATCATAAAGGCTCGTTGATAGATCGTTCATAGCTCAATAACCTAAAATAGTTGAGTTTAGCTTGAGCCTTGCTCACCTTTATAGAGGTAGGGTAGTGAAAGCTACTCGCGGATCCATAATCCATTTCGCGGATCCCCACTTCACCCGCTGACCGTCAATATACATCCGCGAATGGAGCGCATGGACAAACACTTACAGTCAATATAAGACCAGTCAAGGATCCATAGTTCCAGAAACATACTTCGCGAGTATCCATCACAATCCGCGGATTGCCAATGAGCATCCGCAGAAGAAACCCGCAAGCAACGCAAGGGACTCACCACACACGTGATCCCCACATGATATAGAAGAGCAGTTGCAACAATCTATTTCTAGAAGATTCCTCCATAACAACCTGATAGCGACATCGACCAATGGAAAGATGACACCTGTGTGACACCCGGCTTAAAATTAGCCTAATCCTGTGACTAATGTAACCATGCTTATGTAAATAAAATAATATAATAAATAAAGTGGCATTATTTTAGTCCAAAAACTCCAAATATGTGTGATATATTTATTTACATTCGAAAAGTTCAATCTTGTCGCGTAGCGGACATTACGCGAAACGAACACCGGCAACGACTTAAAAATAAAAGTTTAATGTCCTAAGTATCTGGAATAACTCGAAAAATTATTATTATGATAAAAACATTAGTAATAAGTTATAAACTTATTTTAAGGAGGTTCGGTTCGAAATATTTAAAAAGTTAGCGGTTCAAGAGCCAGTATCGGACACTGTATGAACCCAAAACCAACCACCACCAAAATTTAATTTCTTTAGTCCATATTGTCAGGAATTCAATATTGGATAAAGTCTGATAGAAATTATTAGGATCGGAATTCGTTTGATTAATTAAAATTCGCTAAACGTTAAACCGGAAAACTTAAAAGCTTGTTTAATTACCACATTTTACAACAAAACCCACAAATTTAAACCAACCCAAGCCGTCCCACCCCTACTCCACTCAAAACCTAGAACTAATAATTACCATGTGCATGCATTTTGTGTTGGAAAGAGTAGAACTAAACACATGGCCATATACTCATCCTCCTAGCTTGTACAACACACCATCACACTCACTCTCTCTTCCTCTTTAACCGGCCCCAGACACCCATTCATCTTCAACATTCTTCAATATAATACTCAAATCCATAAGAAATGTAAGAATTATGAGCAAGTAAAGAAAGTATGAACTAAGATATAAAGATTTAACAACACAAGTACACACACAAGAAGATCATCATCTTCTTCACTTTCACCAAAATACCAAAGGTAACCAATGTTAGATTTTGTAAGTTTAGATGCTTAAATCTTGTTCTTTCATGCTTAAAAGATTCACACAAACAAACAAAATCACATGCAAAAGAAACTTTGTGTTGATTGTGGGTGTGTGCATGTGTGCCGTAAGTATCTGTGTAACAACTCGGGTTTTCCCACGAACAAACTTATATCCATAACCCGACTCGTTTTATGATTAGGGAAGTTTTGACGTTGAAAAGTAAACGCGTTTAGCGAAACGTTTTTTTATGAAATTATAATTGTTTATATGTTTATATATAACTTTGGAGAAAGAACGTTTTTAACCCAAAATACAAACTTTAACCCTCTTTTGTATCCACATCAAAGCTTCAAGGACTAAACTGCAATTATCTTTATAACCCTTTTACCCAAAACCCGTATCCATACCCGAATACCCAGATCAGTGACCCGTTTAGTTACTTGAAGCATAATTAACGTTGTAAATTAGGAATTGAATCGTGTTTATGATTCTTCTTCCCATTTTCGGCTTAACCAATCTAGTTAATTAAGAAACAAGATCACAAACCATACGAATTGACTTATAAACCCGAACCGGCCTAACCTAGAAATTCATATATAACCTAGAGTTCATTATAATTCAATTATTCGCATCTGCACCATCCTTATCACCCGAAGAACAAGATCCCTAGGTTTAATTGCATTATTATTGGCCGTAGACCCTGTTCTTTCGTCATTGCCGCCGGGCCACTGAGTCCGTCACTAGCCCTTGAATCATCATCGTTTGAGGTAATAAATTACACGTGTATGTTCATCTTGAATCGCTGCTCAAAAGCCCTAACATGAATTAGATTAACAATGAGCATATTGAACGATTAAGGAATTAGGGTTTCATAATCAAAGTTTGGGTTTTCTGGTTCTGTATATAAAGAATTGTTTACAACTTCTATCCAACTGAGATTCTAGCCCAACTGGTTAGAGTGTGTGTGTTCAAAAGCTTTTTGCCGGCCAACCACGCGAGTTCGAGTCCAGCTAGCAGCAAGGTTTTTCTGTTTTTGTTTCTTAATGTTTTAACTTGTTTTAATAATATATAATATATTATGATTAATATTAATTACTAAATAAACAATATTTTATTTAAACCGACATCATAAAAGTTGATGTTTCGTGTCAAATAGTTTCGTTACAAGTTTTCGTGTATATGATAAACCAATATTATTTTTATTAAAACTCGAGACCAATATTAATGTTATTGTCGTTAAAACGTCTTTATAAATTTGCTCGTATTAATGTATGTATTGTATATATATTAATATATATATATAACTCGTTTTAAATAAAAATTATAATAAACATATTAAACGTATTAAAGGTGTTAATTATATTTTTACTATCGAATTTCGTTAAGGATTTTAAGATATAAATTTTACGATAATTATATATTTAAACATGTTATTATTATAATAGATCTCAACTCATATTTATTTAAATTAATTATTTGTAAACCCGATTTTATGGCAAACCATGATTTTTATAATTAAATAATAATTATAATCCATAAAGATCAATCGTTCAATCCATAACATAATTGTAACTCAAATCATATCGAATCCTAAATCCATTATACGTATTATGTCATTTATAATTCACTTATATCATTATTTAATTAGGATTCTTGTCGGTAATTCTCGAAGAGCGTGATTATCGTTCTTGTCGTATTCATTTACGTTTGGCTTAATTGATCAGGTGAGTTTTATCATTCCCCTTTTTATACACTGTTTTCAAATGTTTTTGGGACATATGCGTACTTACTCATATTTTCTATGCTATATATATACTCAAAATCGCAAACATAATTATTGTGTTAATATCAGTTGAATGCTATTTGCTAATTGATACATGTTTAATTGTTTACTTGATAACGTTTCGGAGAGGTCCAACATATCCCCTTTTGTATAGGGTTCTCATTAGTATGATCATACGCCCATCTTAGTAACCGGAGCCCGATTCGCTTGGCAAAGGTAAAACGACAACCTTAGTCATTGTAATAAATGTTCGATTCGTTTGGCAACGATTTCATTGGCACACATGATTTGGTTATATACATGTTTGGTTATGATTTGATTGATTATTATCACATGGTTGGTTTGCGCATTTACCATTTATCATTATCAAACTATATACATATATATGCTATTATTTAATGTTTCAAAGTTGGTGATCATCTCACTCAACATGTGTTATTGACAAACTTCATTTTCTACGCATATGTAGGTTGCTTAGATTGAAGTATGGATATTTAGTCAAGACCATAGGTTACATTGAAGACAAAATTAATTTTAATTGATTGTATTTATTCATTTGAATTGTTTTGTTGTATTTGATTATTGTGTGTTATTTGAATTAAATAATTAATTAGATATTGTCACATTTTACTTATGATAGTATCTTCGAGTTGTGAGCAATCGGATCACAACCCGGCATTTCCGTCTTAGGTTGGGATGTGACAATGTGTGTGTATGTGAAAGTATATCTTACACATATACATATATATATATATATATCTTTTTAGTCTAAGGGTAGTTTCATTCCTTGATTTGATTTTATATTTGAAGCTTGATGGATGAAAAAGATTAAATGGGTTTACCAAAATTAAAAGAAAGAATAGAGAGAGAGAGAAAGAAACCGTGAGGGAGAGGGAGAGAATGGAGTAAGGGTATTTAAGTTGGTTAATTAAATATGCACACTTGAAAGTTGGATATTTAAGTTTTGATAGAGATGTTATTTAGTAATGAATATTTGTCCTTGTTAATAAATGATAATGAAATATTTGGTCTATAATTGAAGATACAGTACTTGTAAAAAGGTGGCTTGAATGCTAAGTTATAAGATGTATGCTAGATAAGAAACTTTACATTTGAAAGTTAATTAATACTTTACGGATTAATTTGATATCACGACAATATGGTTAACATAGTGACAACATATGCTAGAATAAATGCTAGGAAATCATGTACAAATCATACTCGATGATAGAATGTGTCATGAATTAAGAGAATATTTGAAAAATGTTTAGTTGTATTTATTTGGTGATAATCATGACGCTATGAGTAAGAATAAAATCATATTCCGAAGATGATATAAATGCTATTTGACTTATGCTAAATGATTAGTTTAGTTATATATATATTCACTATATATGATTAAAAGGATATGAGTGTGTTAAGCAATGCTTACTTGAAATGCTTAAAATTTGTATTTCTGTGTCATACATACAAACCTGGAAATTTTAGTTATTTATAAGTTAGAAATGAACATATTTGATGCTTAAAGTGTGTGGTATATATCGTTTGACATAGTTTGCTTTGTCGGTAGCTTAAACGGTCGAAAAGTTCGACTTTTTAACGCGAATGAACATGTCTCTAGAAACTGTTTTAGAACAGTCATTCAAACCTAAATAATGTTATACATTACTCAAACTAATGTATACATTAAGGATAAGTTAGTAAAACTTGATCCTAGACGGTTCGTGTCGCGAGAACCGACACGAAAACGTTAAATTTGCTAATTTTGAGAAAATAATAACTAAAATGATAAATAAAGTATTTTTATAAAGGAACTTATAAAAATTATACATTTCATACAAAAAGTGTTCTCCAAAAATTTAAAACATAAAGTTTCACATGAAAAAGTTATCCAGTTCGCCGTTAATCGCGAAACCGACAAACCGATGAAAACAACTTTAAAATATTTATTTTACAAATCTATACACTAATAAATATTCCAGCAACTAATTTATAAATTTATAAATTTAAATAATAATAATAATTTATTGTTATAATGATAGCAATGTGTTAGTTGTTACTTTATTACTTGTATACATGTATATATATATTGATATTACTTATTATTTAAGATAAGTATACATACATAGGGTGGAGTTATAATAAGAAGTGAAGTATGTCTAAAAAGTGTAAGAAGTAATCTGGTGCGTTATATTAAGTGATTTGATGGTTTAGATGGAAAATGTGCTTTTTAGGCGGTGTGTTTTATTTTAATATCTGCTTTATAACACTCTAAGGGTATTATGGTTAAAGTGTGTTATATGTTATATGGAAACATTATCAATTTATAATTATCATTTTTTAATCCAAATTTAAAACACACCATCAAGAACATAACAAGATATAACAGTGTGTTTTAATAAGAAATAATCAAAATTAAAAAAAAACAGATTTTAATCAAAATTTAAAGCACCACACCAAGAACATCAAGAACAAAAACACACTTTTATTAACAAAAACACACTAATCCACTCCACGACACGTTATTCCTTTTCGGCATTTCATCAAACAGTTGGCGTGCAACCTACAAACACACTTTTATTAAAAAAACACACTAATCCACTCCACGACACGTTTTTCCTCTTCGGCATTTCATCAAACAGTTGGCATGCAACCTACACTTTCCCCAACTTCACATACCCAATTATCACCGCAATCCACATAACATCCTAACTCCGGAGTTGGCACTCCACTAAACCACAACATCGCCATCACCAACGGTACCGGATCGTAACCCGGTAACGTCAGATGGCGATCGGAAAATGGAAAATACATCGGAACCCGCCATCACCAACGGTACCGGATCAAGAACAATAACATACTATGTTGAACAAAAATACAATAAACATCATACTAATGCATCAACTTTAAACATTCCACGACACGTTATTCCTCTTTGGCATTTCATTAAATAGTTGGCGAGCAACATACTATGTTGAACATGATGAACAAAAACACAATAAACATCATACTAATGCATCACTTTAAACGCTCCACAACACGTTATTCCTCTTCGGCATTTCATCAAACATTTGGCGTGCAACCTTCACTTTCCCCAACTTCACATACCTGTTTATCATCGGAATCCACGTAACAACATCCTTATTCAAACTCCCATCAAACAATCTTCGACACCCGTCTAACCAACCAGAAACAACATACAAACGGATCAACCCATTTAGCACAAAATCATAACGTTCCGGTGGTTAGACGCAATGGTGGCGGGCTGAACGTGACGGTGGCAGAGTGGGTAGTGGTGGTGACTTCCGGTGGATGAAAACGATGGCGATAGTGGATGGCTGAACGGGGCGGAGTCTGCGGTGGCGGTGGTAGCGCGCCGTGAGGTGGGGTGGCAGCGGCGCGAAATGGTGTGTATCTGGATGGAGTTGCCGGAAAAGAATTTAACTTATGGCAGAAAGGGGTGTATTCGGTCGCCGGAAAACCATGGAAGCCATGAGCTGATGTTATGAGGGCGGTGGCAGGTGAGGACGGTGACGGGTTATGAGGACAGTGGCGGCACCGTGAAGTGGGGTGGCGGCGCTGCCCAGTGAGGTGTTTCTGGATGGAGTCGCCGGAAAAGGATCTAACTTACGGCGGAAATGGGTGTATTGAGTCGCCAGAAAAGGGTTGTATCTGGATGGAGTCGCTGGAAAATCATGGAAGCCATGAACTGATGGTAATCTGGTATTGAAAGGTGAAAGAGAGAGAGAAGAAGATACTTAAATACATTCCAAAAAATAATAAAAGAATTTATTCCAAAAATAAATAAAAGAATTATGGACGATCATACCCCCGTGTGTTATAATCAATTCAATGGTTCAGATCTTTTCTTACACTTCTTACGAAATATTCACTTCTTATTTTAACCTTGCTATATATATATATATATAGGGTTATGTTAAAATAAAAACCCACTTAAGTTGTGAAAACTCTAGAAACTCATTCTCAACCACATGTTTTTAATTAAAGTTTAAATCTTGTGGTCCACAATTAAAGTTAATAAAAAATGTAAACATATATATAACATTTTCTCTCTTCTGAAAACATATATAAAAATTAGTTAAAAAATGTAAAACAATAGCAAAAAAATGTTTTTTGATTTTTCGATATTTTGTATTAAATCTAACAACATATATTACGTGTGTAACAAAAAAAAACGACGTTACATAGGGTTTTCACAACTCAAGTGGGTTTTCATTTTATATTTCCCCTATATATATATATATAGGGGTGGGTTCTAGTAAAAACTCTTCTTAAAGAGAAAACTTAAAAACTACTAAAAACTTCTAAAAAACTATTTTTAACTTAAAAAAAAAAAATTTTGAAGTTTTTTTTTTCCATTATTCTTATTTGTTGTTATTGGTTCGAAAAAAAAAAACATCGTCGGTATAGTGCGCATGTGTAATAGGGTGAATTGCATATATGCAAAAGTGTTTGTATTGCATAGAATACAACACTATTGCATATATTTGATACACACCATTGTATATATGCAATATAAGACTAATACACACATTGAATACATATTAGTACGTATGTGTAATACAACATTAACGCACATGTGCACCACACCGACTTTTATTTTATTATTTTTTTTTTCCATATAATACAACACTACTACACATATACAATACACAAATATTGAATATATGCAATAAAGCACTATTAAACTCAAAAATACATAGTAATACACATGTGTAATACAACGGTATCGCACAGTAATACGTATGTGCATTACAACGGTTTTTTTTTAATTTTTTTTATTTTTTTTATATTTTTCGAGTGAAATATAAGAAAATATAAGAATAATGGCTAAAACAGAATTTTGAAAATATTTTTTTATTTTTAATTAAAAATAATTTTTTAGGAGTTTTTAAGTTTTCTCTCTAAAGGTGAGTTTTCTCTTGATCCTCTCCTTATATATATATATATATATATATAAGTTAGGATCTTGCGTGCTTGTGTGAAAACGTAACGTGGACTTAAACAAACTAAAAGTCGCCAACAGGGCAATCGAACTTGAACTAATAAAAAGATAAAAAGAAACGTTTTAAGAAAACTAAAACGTTTGTGTGAAATATTTTAAGTTGAACGAACAACTTAAAATGTATATATTATTAAAAACGTGTACCATATTAATAGGACACGAGGTGTTTGGACATATCTGACATTGTACCTACCGAAGGTGAGTTTCTCAAAAATCCCCTTGTTTTAATAATTGAATGTTTTATAAATGTTTTTGGGGAAAGACACATTTCGTAAGCATTTTATTTTTCAATTGTATTAAATGTAACGGGTTAAATCAGACTGGCGTGAAATACTTAGGTAAGGAAACAACTGCCTAAATATAGTATGAGCGCGAAGGTAAGGAAACAACTGCCCGGTCGTTATAACCGTTAACCTTGTATTGGGACGTAGAAATATTGATAGATCTATCGGGGTGACGCCCTGCCTGCCGACCAGTCGCTCTGGTTAAATGTTGGGGGCAAATATTTTGAGTTTGGTATGTGTCGGGTTATAGATTTAAATTCCTTACATGTGTCATATTTCTTGCAAACTTATGACTAATACACTTGTTACAATAATAAAATGTTGGATAAAGTTTAAATTATGGATTACCTTCGTAAGCATTCGAAGAGGATTATATATACATTGATACGACTGTAAGTCATTAACGCGATTTACGCTACTTCAATGAAAGTTGACTTCGGGCCGTATAGACGAAGTGGTATTTATGGAAATAATTAAACAAAGAAAAGCTTTGTTTCAAAATACATGGTTTTAAAAATTGAGAACTCACCAACCTTGCGTTGACAAAATATTTTAAATGTGTCTTTCAGGTAAATGAAAACGTGGAAGCTTCGTGGAGGGCGCGGGAAAAGATGACGTGTGTGTTTGAATGGAAATTGTTGAGTTTTCAAAGTTTGGACTTGTATTTTAATAAAATCGTGTATTATGACACGTGTAAAAACTCTGATTGTTGAATAAAGTCCAACTTATGTATTGACATCACCCGAAACGACTTAGTCAAAGTCTTCCGCTATTTAATTAAGATTTTTGGGGTGTGACAACCTGGACACGTAGTGGGCGTCCCATATCGTGCACAGATAGTGGACAGATCCAGGCTGTCACATCCAATAGTGGCTCGACACGTGTCCATTTAGTTGAGAAAGGAATATTCCGATAGTGACAACTCCACCTATCACATTCCCCTACCTTCGGCTATAAATACCAAGTACAACGCTTGCAGGTATTGATTCACTTACACACTCTCAAGCCTTACGCAATACACTTGTACTCTCTTTGATTATTCCGATCAGGACGGTACGTATTCTCACACCGGAGGGTGGTTACGGGAAGAACCCCCACCTTGTCCTTCCCGTAACGAGACTCACGGTGGTCTGTTTTGCAGGCTGGAAGATTGGATCTAGCATCATTGTTACTCAGTAGACTCACATCTGGGGTAAACTCTAGTTCGGACTATCCAGTTCGGACTCGTGTTTCTTCAACCTTGTTTGAGTAAACCTAAAAGGCTAAAATAAGGCATTTGGCCAACTAAATACTTTTTAAGACTTCAACTTTTGTTTATAAAAAACTGATTGCTTTAAATGGAGAGGTTCTTTCTTGTTTGATAATGTCATTCATGGGTTGCATGCAGTCTTGCATATGTTTTATATGCAGAGATGTGTAAGAATGATGGTTATTAGTATGAATATAACAGATATATATATTTTTTAAAACGTTTAATTCCTTAATGATATGTATCAAATCTCGAGCTTACAATCCTAAAACATATTAAGGGCACGTTTGGTTCACGAAACTTTTTTGAATGATCATAATTTGTCAAAGGATAATTGTGACAGACTTCCTTAGCATAGTAATTTAATGCATGTCACAATCCCAACACTAGTTAGATTTCGCTTAAATAACCACAAACATGCCATTTTATACTCAAAATGACCTAAACACAAAACATGGCATATGGCATTTGCACTAATACAGTAACACAATATGAACCCCAAAACAAAGGTCGCCTACAAGATCAAAGACGAAAGTTAATAAAACACTAAACGGTTCAAGATCAATTGACTTACATACTTTGCAGCAAACCTATAACACACTTATCAACTAGACTTTTGTTATATAGTAACTAGCAGCTCACCTGGCGCGTTGCGTCGGGGCAGGTTGGTAAAACCCGGGCAATGGTATAAAACCTAAGCGTTGTCAGTCACGGGGGTTGATGCAATAAGTCAGCACGAATTGATCGATTTTGGTTACGTGCATTTATAGATTGAATCTAAAACAAATATATATATATATATATATAAAATTGAGGCGGCCCAATGGGGTTGTCGGTCGGAAAAAGTCAAGCGTTGGTAAAGCCCGAGCGTTGTCAATCCCCGGCGTTGAGATGGTGAGTCGACACAAATTCGGTTGGTCTCCGTCACGTTTGTTACGTATCATAACTAAACCAAAACAAATTTGGTATTTTGTTGGTTTTCGTTACGATATTGAAACTAAAACAAAATGTAGTGAGCTTATGCAAATTTGGTTGGCTTATATTACGTTCGTTATGATACCGGAACTAAAACAAAAAACAAAAAAACAACATTTATCATTCGGTCGGTTTACATTATGTTTGTTACGGTATTGGACCTAAAAAAAAATCTTTGGCCACTATGGTGCCGCCAAGTGGCCCAATAGGGCACTTGCGGAACCAAAGTTATCATTTATATCTATTAGTAATAGTAATAGTAATTTATTTAATACAAGTTACAATCCCAAGACTAGTTAGCTTCACCTTAAATAACCGCAAACATGTCATACTCAAAACGACCAAAACACAAACTCACAAAGCATGCACACATGTCTTGACTCTTGAGCCCTAACTAACATGGCATGAAACCCAAACAAAGGTTACCTACAAGATCAAAGACAAGAGTTGAAAAACACTAAATGATTTCAAGATCAATCGACTTCCATACTTGGCACCAAACCAAGCACACTCAAAACTGTCTGAAAGTAAGGTTTAAACGACCCGGTTTAAGCTTGAGTTTTTGTAACAAAGACGGAGGAGCTGAATTTGGAAAGATTGTCCTCACCCCATGAAAAATAAGCCTAGACCTGCCACCAAATATCAAAATATCACCCGACTCCAACAATACGTTCTTTAACTTATCTTCATCTCGACTATGACCAAACAAGAACTCCGAAGTGTCACCGATGGAGAACGAAACCACAGGCAATCCTCTTCTAATACTGTAAGGGCTCTCATCGCGATCCTACAATATTCAAACAAAAACACAAAAAACAATTTATGTTTTTATATTTAGCGTGCCAACTAGCATACCTTAAACGACTAATTAACCTGATGAAGACCGAGTCGACCAGTGGCAGTGTAGAAGTTGACTAAAGCAGTATCCGGGGACATTAAAGGAAGTTCATCGTGTGAGTTTACATGGGATCGAGCATCTTGAACTGAAGTTACAATCAATGAAACAAGTTCAGGTGGGACCAGTGGCGGTATAGAACCGTCACGATTGTAACGTTCTTGACACTTTGTTTCCTGGTTCCAGTTTCTACCAAAACACGTCCTATGCAGTTGAAGTTTATGTCCAGTACTGTAACCAGGTCGTTGAAGCCCACCAGGACCCACACCCAAAATGTGACATATTCTCACTATTTCAGCCTATAAAATTAGGTCCAAGTCAATAAATTTTAGATAAATCAGTGTAAATGTAACTTGTGTTGGAGGAATTTGCCAAACTATTGAATAAACGAAAGCAATAATAAAATTGAACCTATGTCGTGTTTAATCACACTGCCTTAAAAGCTATTTGAGCACTACCGGGGTACAAATAGATGTTGCCAATCGCTCTCCAAGGTTAGCACAGAGATGAATTGAGTTATTCTTGTGTTCTCAAGAAGAAATCAATGATGAAGATTGGAAGAACGTATGATCAGAGTGGTTTTAGGGATGATGTAATCTGATTAGGGTTAATCAAATATGAAAAAGAAAAAGAAAAGTATTTTCTTTTAATAACCGGAAACAAGAAATAAACCATATGATGGTTTTTAAAACTAATTAGATATATTAAGTTTATATTTAATAATATTAAATATACTTCTGAATTTCTTTTTATTCCAACAATCCCCCACAAAAAGATAGTCACAATCGTTCAAAATATTCTGATCGTATATTGAGTTTGTTTTGTACATAAGTGTTAATATCTTACGATTTGAATTAACACGTAGTGGAGTGAGGCAACATTAGAATTTCATTAAGTGAATAACTCTTGAACTTAATGAATTCAGATGAGACCCCCACAACACATACCAAACTTGGTGTTCTATTCAATCTTCGCGGTACTACAACAAATTATGTGGCCATTTACAAACCTTGGAATTCATGAGTGATCTAAAGAGATAGCCCATATCTCTTATAGAAAGCGGCCTCACCTTCACACTCACATAGGTGATTTCAATTAAAAGCATACCTCATACATAGACTAACCCACACTTTGGTTATAAAATCATTAAGAACATAAGAATGTTCAACCTCTACACATTTTCGGTGAATTCATCAAGTTCGTCTCAAAGAACCACCTCATTAGGCTATGAATTCATTAAGAGATAATTCTCAACCTTTATTTAAAACACTACCTTTCGCCATAGGGATGAGAATGTAGTGTAAATTAGGATTCATATGGTTTCGTTTGACCACTGTGGGTGCCCACCATACGATCCTCACTATTAGGCTTGAGCCCCATCCCCCTCGACGTTGATAAGACCAAACCTTTAGTCAATGCTTTAGTTAATGGATCTGCCAAATTTCTTTCAAATCTCACAAATTCTAAAGCCATGACACCGTCTTTCAACATATTTTTTACCGAACCATGTCTTAGGCGTATGTGTCTTTTCTTGCCATTATACACATCATTCTTGGCGACACTTATAGCAGCCTGTGAATCACAATGAATAGGTATATGATTTACCTCCCTTCCCCATTGTGGAATATCACCTAATAAACTTCTCAACCATTCTGCTTCTTTCCCTGCTAACTCAAGAGCAATAAATTCAGACTCCATAGTGGAGCGTGCAATACATGTTTGTTTAGAAGATTTCCATGAAATTGCACCACCTCCTAACATAAACACATACCCACTAGTGGAACTTACTTCATCATTATCAGAGACCCAATTAGCATCACAATATCCTTCTAACACGGTAGGAAATTTATTATAATGCAAACTTAACTCTATAGTACCCTTAAGATACCTTAATAATCGATGAACCGCATCCCAATGTTCCTTACTAGGATTATGTGTATAACGACTGAGTCTACTAACTGTATACGCTATGCCTGGTCGAGTAACATAACACTTCCTATGATCCTTGCATATTCAAGTTGTGATACACGTTCACTTTTATTCTTTTTAAGGTGTACACTAGGATCATAAGGAGTTCTTACGGGTTTTACATCAAAATAACCAAACTTTTTAAGTACTTGTTCAATATAGTGTGATTGATTTAAAGAAATACCATATTGATTTCTTTTTATTTTAATTCCTAGAATTACATCAGCCTCACCCATGTCTTTCATCTCAAATTTAGATGATAAAAAAGATTTGGTTTTATTGACATCATTTACATTAGCACCAAAAATCAACATATCATCCATATATAAACATATAATGACATATCCTGATTCAAATTGTTTAGAGTATACGCACGAATCAGAATTATTCACCAAATAACCATCCATTTTTAAGGTATTATCTAATTTTTCATACCATTTTTTAGGTGCTTGTTTCAACCCGTATAAAGATTTTTTAAGTTTACATACTTTATTCTCTTGACCTGAAATAATAAATCCCTTAGGTTGTAACATATGGATCTCCTCATCTAAATCACCATTTAAAAATGCTGTTTTAACATCCATTTGATGAACAACTAGATCATGTATAGATACTAAAGCAATAAGTGACCTTATAGTTGTGATCTTAGTTACCGGAGAATATGTGTCAAAATAATCAATTCCTTCTTTTTGAGTAAACCCTCTAATTACAAGTCTAGCCTTGTATTTATCAACAGTTCCATCAGGTCTTAGTTTTTTCTTAAAAATCCATTTACTAGTAATGGGCTTAGTCCCTTTAGGCAATTCAGTTAATTCCCAAGTATTATTAAATAATATAGAATCTAGTTCACTTTTAATTGTCTCTTTCCACAAACTAGCATCAACAGAAGTTACAGCTTCTTGATAAGTTTTAGGATCATTTTCAATCAAGTATATAGAAACAAATTCCTCATTAAGCATATCAATCTGAAAGTTTTCAGTTAAAAAAGTCATAACAAAATCTGGTCTATAACTAGTCTGAGTTCTACATCTCTTACTCCTTCTAGGCTCAATATTATCAATAATCTCATTAATTGAACTAGAAGATGGTTTATTAGCAGACAATATAGCATTAGATAACACAATATGTTTACATCTTTTCAAGGGAAATTCATTTTCAAAAAATTCAGCATCTCTAGATTCAATAATTGTTCTATCACTTAATAACATGAATCTATATGCAGCACTATTTTGAGCATAACCAACAAATACCGAATCTATAGTTTTAGATCCAATATTGGTTCTTTTAAAATCAGGCGATCCAACTTTAGCCAAACACCCTCACATTTTAATAAATTTTAAATTAGGAGCATAGCCTTTCCATAGTTCATATGGTGTTTTATCTTTTCCTTTATGTGGAACTCTATTAATTACATGACAAGCAGATAAAACAGCTTCCCCCACATGTTATCAGATAACCCCGAACTTAAAAGCATAGCATTCATCATTTTTTTAAGGGTTCTGTTTTTCGTTCGGCTATGCCATTCTGTTCAGGAACATAAGGTGCACTAAACTCATGTATAATACCATTTTGTTCACAAAATTCTTTAAAAGTGTTAGTAATATATTCACCACCTCTATCAGATCTTAACCTTTTGATTTTTCTATCATGTTGGTTTTCAACTTCAGATTTATAAATCATAAACGTTTTGTCCGCCTCATCTTTAGACCTTAAGAGATAAACTTTAGTATATCTTGAATAATCATCAATAAAAGTCATATAATAATGCTTACCTCCTTTACTAGTTGTATTTTTAAAATCAGCTAAATCTGAATGAATAAGTTCTAGCAAATCAGTACTCCTGCTGGTTACCTTTTTAAAAGATTTTTTAGCATGTTTGGCTTCTACACATACATGACACTTAACCTCTTCACGCATATTACTAACATGAATCGTGCCCGCATTTTTAAGTCTTTTAATAGACGAAAATCCAACATGACCTAATCTAGCATGCCACATATCAGGAGACTCAACAATATAGGCAGAACTAGATGCATTATCAGAAACATTAACAGTGTTCATCACAAATAATTCACAAAGATAAGCCTTCCCAACAAAGTTGCCATTCTTTGAAATAATAATTTTATCAGATTCTATTACTTGTTTCAGGCCAACTTTGTTGAGAACTACCCCAGATACTATATTCCTACGAAGAAAAGGAACATATAAAACATCAGATAAAGCTAAAGTTTTTTCAGAAGTAAGTTTTAAAAGAACCTTCCATTTGCCGTGAACTCCAGCCGTGTCCCTTGTTCCCATGTAAACCGGTTCAATTGACCACTTCTTGAAAATCAGACATTAAACTCTTGTTGTTGCAATATTGCCTTGAAACCCCAGAGTCTAAGATCCATTCGGTTTTGCTTTTCACCATATTCAGTTCAATCACAGCAACAATTATTTCTTCATTTTCAGCAACATTTAGTTGAGCACCTTGATCTTTCCTTTCATGACATTGATAAGCTTTGTGACCAGTTTTCCAACATACATAGCACTGAGACGGTTTTTTCTTGAACTTTCCATCATTTTTTGAAACACCAAGCTTCCCTTTTCCTTTCCCATAATTTTTAAAGTTGTTATTTTTCTTGTCTTTCCCCTTATACTTATTACCCTTTTCAGTTCCTGAGGATTCAATAAAATTAGCATTAGAAACATTTAAAGAAATGTTGGAAAGCTTATCTTTGAGTCGGTTAGCCTCTTCAGTTCGCATATGACCAATTAGTTCTTGCAAAGACATGTCTTTTTTCTTGTGTTTGAGATAATTTCTATAATCACTCCAGGATGGAAGAAATTTCTCTAACAGAACATTTGCTTGTAAGACTTCACACATCTTCATTCCTTCAGATAAAATAGCAGCCACAAGATTTTCATAATCGTGCACTTGATCCATTATTGACCGTTCATTAGTAATTTGGAACCACAACCAATTCCCCACCACATATTTTTTCCTTCCCGCATCATCATACCCGTATCTTTTATTCAATGTATCCCAAATATCCTTTGCAGATTTATATTCAATAAACAAGTCAAATAAATTGTTGGTCATATGATTTAATAAATGACCACGAACAGCCTTGTTATCCTTCTCATATTTTTTAACAGTTTCTGTTGAAGGCATGGATGAAGATGAAGCAATAATCTGAATAGGGGCTGATTGAACATAATATTTGGATGGATCTTCAATCAAAACATAATCTATATCCAAATGCTCGAAAAAGATTAACATCTTTTGAGACCAACGACGGTAATTGGTTCCGTCTAGTGGTTCAAGTTTCGACAAATCAGGAATAATTTTTGACAGATTCATAATCTCTACTAATCGCTTTTAAATTGTTGGAGGAATCTGCCAAACTATTGAATAAACGAAAGCAATAATAAAATTGAACCTGTGTCGTGTTTAATCACACTGCCTTAAAAGCTATTTGAGCACTACCGGGGTACAAATAGATGTTGCCTATCGCTCTCCAAGGTTAGCACAGAGATGAATTGAATTATTCTTGTATACTCAAGAAGAAATCAATGATGAATATTGGAAGAACATATGATCAGAGTGGTTTTAGGGATGATGTAATCTGATTAGGGTTAATCAAATATGCAAAAGAAAAAGAAAAATATTTTCTTTTAATAACCGTAAACAAGAAAAAAACCATATGATGGTTTTTAAAACTAATTAGATATATTAAGTTTATATTTAATAATATTAAATATACTTTTGAATTTCTTTTTATTCCAACAACTTGAATTGAAATCCCCTAAAGTGTGAATTTTACCACAAGAAGTCAAGAGTGTCCATTTGGCAAAATAAAAATTCATTGAACGGTCCATACAACGAAATCCGTCAGACCTGACTGTTTAAAAATGTTTGGCAGCGGTATTGACAACCTGTCATAAGAAGTCACATGTCAACCTTCATATCTTGAATTTTAAATTTAAAGAAAATTCCGTTAGACATCAATCACAAAAATTTCGTCGGAAATCGTAAAAACTTCGTCAGAACTAACAAAATTTTATTGAAACTCGCAAAAAATTCGTCCAAACTCACAAAATTTCCATTGGAACTCACAAAATTTTTGTACCTCACAAATTTTTTTACACGTGGCTGCTTGTTGTAGGCTTACAACACCGACGTCCGTCGGGTAGGCCAATTTAAGATGGACATTTGAGGAATTTTTACTCTTGAACTTTGAAGGTAAAATGGACACTTTAGGGATTTTCATAAAAAAGAATGTATTTTCCTAATATAAGGTATGCAAACAGCCAAATACAAAATGTGCAAAACAACACAATACCTGGTCCCTTAGGCTGATATAATTCTTCAAGAGAACCATTCCGGATTCGAGTATTTGATAAGAAGGTGAAACATGAGTCACCGGTTGAGTATTGGTCGTTTGACACGGTGGAGTTGTGATAGGGTCACCGGGTAGGATCAAACCAAACGGTGGTGGTGGTGGTTGTTTATGATGCAAAGGAAAAGCAGGAGGAATGCTGTGGTACTGTTTTCCAGTAAAACGACACGGTGAAATATTGCAAATCAGATCATATATACCGTTGATATTAATTAATTAATTAGGGTAACGAAAAAACATAAAATTAGAGAATAGCTCACCCTGTGAAGAAGAAAAGAGTGCGAATAAATGGAGGGTTTCGATAGCATACAAGTAGCCATTGCCAGTTAGTTCGAAAGCATGCTATGCATGATTTTTATGCGTGAGATTGATGATTGATTCCTGTAGGCCTGGAGCCCAATCTCAATATCCTAAAAAAATATCATACTTTTTATGCATGTTGTAAGTTTAGTATCTAATTTTAGATAATTTCTAAAAAATTGAAGTTTTAGAAGTGACGGTAACAGAAATTTAAATGATAATACTAAGATTTTGGTTTTTAAATATTTACATAGAGAGAAATTAGAAAAATAGGATAAACTTGGAAAGAAAGGAACTAGGAGCATGATAGTCGCACCTATTCTAGTGGCAAGAATTTCGATAGGTTGAAAAGAATAGAAAAGAATGTTTATGTATATATATTTCGTTAATGATATCTAGAATCCTTGAGATGGTAATCCATTATCATTAGTTAAACTGTTAGAAGATTGTGCGGGTAGAAAGAAAAAACAAAAAAACTTGTATGTAATAGTAGGGATGATATTGGCACTTGAAGCGAAAACCCCAGTACCGAAATTCGTAAATTTTTTGTGTTGAACCTGGTATTGAAATGTTTGATTCGGTACCGGTATTTCGTCCAAAATTCAGAAAATACCAGCACTTTATGGTACCAATACTGAAAACTCAAAACTTAGTACCAAATCGATACCGACAGTGAATTTGCTCATCCCCATATAATAGTCATATGATTTTTGGTTAACTTGAGGACTTGGGTCATAATTTGTAAGTCTTTTCTAATAATACATGTTCAAGACTCCCTTTAAAAATGTTGGTTTACGATCCAAATGAGTTAGCATCACCCGTAACATTATTATCATTATCATTTAGAGCATTCATATCTTGTCCATCATATTTAGTGGGTTTTGTTTTTATAACATAGAGAATAGTTTAAGGTATTGTGCGTGAAGAAGAGAGAACTGGATTGATTTTTCTCATACACTTCTACATCTCTATGATGGATTCAAGCACATCTACCATAACCAGGTTAGATAGTTGAACTAATTGTCAAGTATTTGATACCATTATCAACAAACAACAAATCTATTACATTATAACATTACAAAACACAAACAACAACCGTTTTCATAGTCCAAATTTAACATGTCACGCTTTCAATCGGAACTCGAGGCAGATTTAACTTAAAGAAGAACAAAGGGATGCCCACTAGTCTTCCAATTATATCAAGTCTATTTCAAACTTATTACAATCCTAAACTTACCACACACAAGTGTAATACTAAACCAACATCGCCTAAGGGCTAAGGTAACCCGACATACTCATTTGGCCCGGGACTAGGAGGCGCAGGCTTCGGTATGTATGGCATAAGAGGAGTGCCATGCTCAATTGGACCAGGCCTTATTGATGCGGCTTTTGAACTTGGAACCGGATCATTCGGGAGGTAATCGTATACATCCATGTTTCCAGTGTCACTTTCATCATGAGTATAGTCCTGTAAAATTGTAAAATATACATAAATTTTCGATTATATAATCCGAAATAGTAAAATACTGTGTTTGAAAGGAGTTAACCTTCAGTTTCCTACTTGGCTTTGTTAGTTCCATGATTTTATTATGTTGACCAAGATCATTGCCTGATAAAGAGAATCAAAAAATGTTGGACAGTGTAGACTTTTTTACTCAGAAAAAGTATTGTTGACCCACTTAAATTGTATAAAAATTAAAATGAAGATTATCAAAATTATATTGTCACTCTAGTGTTTACATTAAAATAGAAGACAGAAAGACAATAAAACCTAAGTCTTTCAAAAATAAAATTACATTTAAAGATCTCAGATAACTTTATTATTCATGATAAAGTTATTATTCGTCACCCGTTAGACACGACTAATTAGCTTCAGAATTGCAATCACAAAAATGCAAAGAAACCAAAATACAAATGCTTTGTGGAATAAGGTCCACATAAATGTACAAGTTCAAATGCACTCATATTTACAACCTCAGCATTGCAGCAAAACAAGGTACAGCTTTATGTACAAGTTCAAATGCATAAAGTACAATTTAAACAGCATAAAGTACAAGCTATTACCAGGAAGTGAAGAGAAGCAGACAAAGAGCAAAGCTGTACCAAACACCAAAAACAAAACCCACAATCCAAAACCCTTCATGACGTCACCCTGCTCTGTTCTTCAATATTAAAAACCCAGAACCCAAATAGAAGAAGATGTATGCCGGTCACACACCCACTTCGATTTATTCAGTGAGTCGCACTTAGCCCATGAAGCAAAAGCTGTATAAAAGACCAAGTCACGGCATGGGTGTAATGATTTAATTAAGAAGAGGTGGGTGATGAAGGAGGTCATGTGGGGGTGACGGTGCTCCATTGATATGATAGTATTTAATGGTGAAATTGTGTTGCAGGAGGAGGAGTAATGGCGATTCGCATTGAATGCTCCATCTGAATTTGTGCAGGACATGGATTTTGGACACTTGGTCATTTAACAATCAACACCATGCAGCTTTTGCTTTAATTGTATTGTGTACTTTTTAAATAGAGGCTTGTGCCAAAATTAAACAGTTTTTTGTATGGGTTGATTTTGTTTTAATATCCTTTGTTTTTCAAATTTTATTTCTGAAAAAGGAAATTTGACACAGATTAGTAGTGGTGTCGTGATCAAAGATTCAAGGTGATGGGTGCTTGGATGGTTGTGAAGTTAATTGATATTAATAATTTGTGGTGATTGAAGGTTAGTTAATGAAAAGTGTTGGATATAGACGTTATTGCAATGGTCATCTCCGTGGAAAACCCATCCCGAAGGTACAAGTTCAAGCTTCGAGGGCGCTATTGCTTTGGTGAGAAGGGTGGGTGGCATCCGGTAGCCATTTGGTTGTAACGGTAGTTGGCGCCATCTTGCTTGCGTTGCGTGGCAGGTGGGTGGTGCCCAGGGGTGGCTCGTGGGACATCAAAAACAAGTTAGGGCTTTAGGCCCACACTTAATCAAGGCCCCCAAGTCCAGAAAAAACATTATATATATATATATATATATTATAATGAATAAAGTAAACTCAAAGTAATGTATTAGTGTGGTGGTAGACTTGGTTGATAATAAAGTATATGTTATAAGTTTAAAACTTGTAAGAAGCAATTTGTTTTTTCTTAACAATTGTCATGAAAATACCACAAAAACTTGTTTCGATTTAGGCCTCCACATTCGTTGAGCCGGCCCTGGTGGTGCCCAGGTTGAGATCACACCACTCGGCCTTAGAATGTCAATCATATAGAGTACCAGTAATCATTAATCTTTTTTAGAGACGAGATGTTAACCGTTTATATTGATTTTGACGCTGCATGCCCCACTCACAAAGCACCATTAAAGAGGAAACTCACCATTGTGAGAAAACATCTGAAGTCAAGCTTCGAACCTAAGCCCATAAAATACTAAGCTTTAACCATCACCCTATGCTATTGAATTTGAAAACCAATTGCCCTAGTAATTATTATAGTTAATATTAATACAATATCTGTAACAATAAGACCATATGTTATGGTTCATTCTCCTTATTTTTCCTCATTCGCCACGTTTGCGTCACCTTAGTGCTAACTCAAATTTTACTCCATCATTAAATCCCACCACTTAACCCATGTTAAACTCCACGCTATGAGCGCCTTCAAGCTGGAGAAAGGGTGCCGTTGGAGGTGGACGTGGAGGGTGTTGGCGCCAAGAGGATGACCGGCGCTTCTCTTTATCTCTCTCTCTCTCTTCCACACACATACATATATATTTATATATAATGGGGGCGCCCAAGGGGCTTTAAACCCTAGCGGGACGTTATGGAGAAGGACTTCGAAGCCCCCGGTGCCCACGTGACGCTGACGTGGCACTGTGGAGGGGCTTCGATGCCTCTCACCATAGCCTTATAATTCATTCTCCGCCATTATATTATTTAATTTAATAAGAAAAAGAAAAAAAAAATAACAAAAAAATTGATTGCGTGAATGGAAGAATGACCCCGCAAGACCATAGTCACATAGCATTACACACAGTCACATAGCATGATAGCAATAATAAGGAACAATTAATAAGAAGTAATAAAAATCCTAAAATTTGAGACTACGGGTAACTCTACGTAATTTTACTTCCAACAAACATGAATAGGAAAATGAAAAATCTCGAAAGCTAGCGAGTTTTGTTTCCCGAGAAAAGTATGCATTTATTACCAAATCTATTAAAAAAAATAAAGCAAATAGGATAGAATGATAGATGTAAAAATTGGTAGTTTTTCCTTTACAATCTATGGTATACAAAAGCTCTGTTTGTGGTATGCGTATATAATGCATATATGCGTGAGTTTTTGGGTGAGTAAAAGTGAAATTACACTAATTTTGACGTTATTATACTAATTTTATGAAAATAGTGTTAAAATTGACGGAAGGTTAATCAGAAATCATGTGGTGGCGTTGATAGCCGAAAGACAAGGGTACATGCACCAATCGGCCTGGGTCTCGATGGTTGAGTGTTATGTGCCTTATGTCCAAGGCTTAATGCAAAACCACTATCGAGCCGGGGGTCTCACTAAAAGCAGCCTCTCTATTCCAATGAGGTAGAGGTAAGGCTGTCTACATCTTACACTCATCAGACCCTATCATAACTTTGCTGTTGATGGGATTTACTGAGTACGATGATGACGATGAATCTGTGGTATACAAAAGCCCTTTTTTAGTATGTGTTGTGTGTGTGACTTGACGTATTGGCTCACGTTTTCAGGCAACTTGAAGACCATGTTGAGGCAGCCATTCACACGGGTGCATTTGGTTCACCAAATTTTTCTAGAACGTAGCCATTGCCTAAAAGGTTTAAGCTTACAATAGCACACAAGTTAATAACAACAACGAGTCGTCAATCACACAACCATTGTTAAATGGAGTTTTGTTAAAGGGTTTGAACTCTTTTAATCACCACTTGAATATGAAGGCTTGGACATATTGTTATAACATTTTAATCTCTATTTGTGAAACATAGTGATCCGTCTTGAAAAACCATATTCGCATGTGTGAAGCGAAAAAAGAAAGAGAAGTTTCCTGAAGAGCGTGAGACAAGGGCTTGTATGCATGCGACACTACGAACAAACTTATTAAAGGGGTAAAGCGACGAGCTCATGGCGTTTTGATGTTTGTTAGATGCTATCTATAGAAGGAATATAAAGTAGGAACCATTAAAATTTAATTACGAGAAGAAAATTCTTCTGGACCGAACGTTGAATCCGACCAGAAGCATGAGAAAACGCAAAATCAAACTTGTTGACTGCTTTACCCTTTATCGGGTTTTAAAGCAATTGACTAGTTAATACCCTTCAATCTCAGAGATTGATTGAAGGTTATTGACTAGGGAATATTTATGAACGATTTTACAGTTTACAACTTACCCGGAAAGTGAAAGGATATACGAGAAACGGAAGTCAAAGATCCTAAAGCAAGCAAAGTCAACGAACAAGTCTTGAATCTTTAACGAAGATGCAAAAATCGAAGGGTTGGAGGTTGAACAGAGGTAGGTGAAGGCTGTGGGATGTTCTTTAGGGTTAGATTAAAGTTTACAACAGATGAATGGGCTTGTTTATATAAGAATAGCTAAAACGAACCAAATATGAGCTTTTTGGCCCGTTTAAGCAAGTATATGCGATTTAAGAAAAGAATCAACGATTTATACATAAAGATCTGGTCTTAAGCAGAGGAAAACAATTTAGGACTTGTATTTTAGTTATAGGATGTTTACTTGGACCTTAATTCACTCAAACATGCCTAAAATAAACGATTTTATACCTTAAACGAACTAGGAAACGAACCTAGGCTTAAACGATCTGTGCAGTGAAGCCAAGGCGGCACGCGGCGGTGGAGGGGATGCCCACCGTGCGGGCGCTCCGGGAAGTTTAAGGGGAAGTTTCATTTCTACACATTTAGTCCCTATACTTTGTTAATTGAACATTACTTGAACTAGTTTTGGTATAACTTGGTTTTAAACATTGATTGAAGTACAAGGGCCTAAAGTGAACATTAGGAACTTATTTACTTGAAAATATTGGATTTTGATTAATATTAAAGATCTAAAAATATTTCATGTCGGGTTAAACTTAAACGAATGCGGTTTCGAAAAAATCCGAAATATTACATAGTTCACTCTTAATACCCTTTCACTACTTGAAAATGATGTGTGTACTACGCATTTTCTATGCATATTTTCCTGTCGCTAAGTTGTAGCAAATTTGTCAGAAAATTTAGGCTTTTTTTCGTGGAAACTTTGTTTGTAGGAAATCTGGCAGATTTTTTCATAGGAAAATTGGTTTTGTTCTAGTTCTTTTAAACCATTGAGTCACTGAAAAATAGTATAAGTATGATAGAACAATTTAATACAATCTCAATAGTGCAAATTATTATATATTTTAATTTAATTTTCAACATTTCAACATCCTTTAACACACACATAATCACTGTTCATTGCCTCTTGGATTTTGAATTGTTGTACCTTTCGCTTTGATTCTGGTATGATCTCTTTATTATATTTCTTAGTTCACTACTTTACTCGTACTCTCATCTACTTTCATCTCATTTGATTTGGGAGCTGCATGCTTCATCGGACTTTGTCTCTCTCTCCGGTTTCTTTGTTTCTCCAGAAACACAACAGCTAAAATTAGTGTTCGATGAGGATTTACATAGTAGTTTCGAAAAGGTATTTGGGGTAATTGACTTTTCACTCAGAAAGTCTGGAAGAAGCTAAAAGGATTTGAATGTTTCTTTGGGTTTTTTTTATTATGTGAAATTGATGATGCTGACTTGCTATTTGGCTTGCCATGACAGCGCTGAGCACCATAGTCCGTGGTGGAGTCGTAGTGTGATGGTTAGAGCACACATAAACATTGTTCATTATTTTTGTACTTTGGATTATTATACCTTCTGCTTTGATGTTTGTATGATCTCATTATCATATTTCTTGGTGGGTTGTCTCTTTATGTACTTGGGGTAGTGGCTGAGCTTCTGTTGCCGGCTACCTTTTGGAAACCCTAGGCGGCGACGGTGGCCCTTTAGTGTTTGTCGGTATCATTTACAAGGACTTGCCAGTGGTGATCCGATTTAACGGTGGGATTCGGTTGCCGGAGGTGGCCGCTGCCTTATGTCGTTCCGCTTAAACTTCCAATTTACACTATGATGACACTCCGTTATTAGGCATGGCAACCTATGTTGCAGCCATGGCGGAGAAATGAGTGTTGAGTAGTTTACACTTGATTATAACTGAATATGTTGTGTAACAACGAGCTTTTAGCAACTGATTTTGGTAAACCTTCGGTATAGGCTTTGATGACCGTTCGCTATTTGGCATGGTGGCCGGTGTTGCAGCCATGGCGGAGATGGAGATCTGAGCCTCAAGTTGTCATTTTTTGTCTTCTAATTTTAGGATTTGTGAAATAGTAATTTAGGATGGTGATTCACGGGTAGTGTCATCCTAGACACTTGGTGATTTCATCTTTCTACACTACCACCTTCATACATGTCTTTCTTCCCGAATCCAGGTATTATTTCATGTTTAATTTGTTATTGTTGTAGAATTGATTTGGGGTTTAGGGTTTTATGGGTCAAAATAGGCATGATTTAGTTGTTTATATTTAAAGTAAGTTCAACTCAAACAAAATCTGATAACTTGTTTTAATTCTTTTTCGAGGTTGGTTGATGAGATAGAATAAAGTACTATTGTTGATATTGCTTGCCAACAAAACCACAACATGTAAGTTACTTTTTACGCGAACCATTGTTATTGACTTAGCTTACCACAACGTAATTCACATTAGTTGAATTTGTACAGGTGTTGCAGTCATGATTTGATTGCTGGCGCGACGTCTTTTGTTGCAACCATAATATGGTTCTGAGCCTTTTATGGTTACACCTTTTGATTTGCGGGGAGTTGTGAAACCATATGGGAAGCTCGATCTTGGTGATCGATATTGAAAAAAAGAACCAGTGGGGGGGTGCGGGGAGTTGTGAAAGGCGAAGCTCCATCTTGGTGATCGAGATTGAACAAATAAATGGTGGGTGTTAGTGATAAACTACCTACATTCAAAAACTTCCGATATAAATGATGCCTTATAACTTATTATCTGTGGTGTTAGAAGATTTCGTTTATTTCTCTCTTTTATTTGGTGATGATGGTGGCCAGCAACTTGCATGGCAAACTCGGTTGCAGCCACAGGTTCGCTGAGCTGTACTTTGTTGACAATGGCAATGACAAACTGTGTATCCGAGCCTCTTTGTTTCATTTAAGTACGTTTGTTTGATTTCCTTGCGCCTTTTATTTCATTTTGATTTAATAAGTACTTTACGTTCTAGATCATTTGGTGATGACTTTTATCAGTTTTAGTTTGATTCTTTTATCTACTCATTTGACAATTTTATTGTATTCACATTGATAGTTTGGGTTACTTCTTTTTTCTAATTTAGAAGGGTGTTGCTATTTAGACACCCTCTCACTTTTTAGAGAGGGTGTATGTAAAAGAGAAAATGTGTGTAAAATGGGTGTATGAATAGCAAAAAGGGTGTCTGAATAGACAAACCCATTTAAAATAATTGTTCTTTAAAAAAGATGTTTGATTTATGTTTTTTCATTTTGAAATGGATTTGTGGCTGGCCACGACTTTCGATGTGGTTTGTACTGAATGTGGTTTATGTAAATGTGAGATAACTTCTATGATGGTTATTTGCTCTTTAACATGTTAGTTTTGGTTTTAATGTAATAGCCATAAAGATCATTAGTCTTTTAATTTAAATATGGTTGTCGTACTGATCATTAGGGGTTGTTTAATTTGTTAGCTCTGCACTGTTTGCTTTCTTTTGATTGTTAAATTGTGCAGGTGTTTCGGTTGCTATAATTTCCTTTGCGAAGAAGCTCATCATCTATGCGATTAGAGGTAACTTATGTGAGTATCACCTGCACCATTGCTCTTTTAGCTGACAAAGCTTGAATCAATTCATTAGGGCAGTATATTAATTTATCATTCACATGTATGAAAGTTGAACTTTTCGTATACATGTTTGCAAAGTAATTTCTTCATTTTTATTTGATAATTTATTTAGCTTTGTTTTTTTCTTTCAATGCGTCATGATATTCATTTATGGTTGTGATAATGATTTATGTTGTGGGCATGGTGTGTTGTGATACAAGTATACAATACATTTTACATGCTGGAATCAAATCCTAGAGTATGCTCTTTGTCTAATTGACTCGATGTACTCTGTCTAATATACTATACGTTGCGAGGGTCCTCCATACTAGCTAAAATTAAAATACATGAAAAACTATCAGTTTGTTTTTATATAGCTTTGGTAAACAAGAACTTGATTATTTTAAGAGTAAACTGTGGTTATCGTTCATGTGGTTTGTTCAAATCTGCGGTTTTAGTTCAATAGTTTCAAATTTACGTTTCCGTTTCTGTGGTTTTATTTCACTTGCAATTAAACCCGAATTCACTAATCCCGTTAAGTCTGGTCATTAAACCCATCAGCGTGTCCTTCACATGAGGGACAGTTTTGTCTCTTTTCTCCCTAGTCCTAATTCGCAAGCCCCCTCACATGAGGGCTGGGTTGTATTTTGGGAAAAAAGGATAAAACTAACCCTCACGTGAAGGATACGCTGATGGATTTAACGACCAGACTTAACAGGATTAGTGAATTCGGGTTTAATTGTAAGTGAAATGAAACTACATGGACGAAAATCACAAATTTGAAACTATTAGACTAAAACCGCAGATTTGGACAAACCACAAGAAGGAAACCGCTTATTTTAAAAATATTATATGTGTGTGTGTGTGAATTGCAACTTTCTCATGCATAATTAGTTGTACTTTCTGTCATGGCCGGCTCTAGTGTGGTGCAAGCCGGACACCCAGCCGGGGCACGGCTTTTTCGTGGGCACGTTGGAACCACCGGAGAGTTGACATCGTTATGGTAGTTTGACCTTTCAATCTATTGTTGACAAAGTAGTAGAACTAAGATAAACAAAAATGAAAAAGACAAGTCGGAAAATTTTCCGGTGACTAAAGAGCAATGTTTTAAAAACCGGTACGTACCGGCCGGTTGAACCGGTTATACCGTGAAAAGGATAAGGTATAAGCTACTATACTTTACGTATTAACATAATATTTTAATGAAAAAAAGGAAATGAGTAGGATTGTAATAAATTTTAAAATAAAAATTCTATTTGATTTTTCTAAAGTATTTTTTATCCTTTTAACATAATAGAAAATTAAGAAATTTTTTATACTATTCATATTCGATTTTGCTTTAACCATTATCTATACTTTTAACAAAATATATAATTGAATTATTAGTTAACAATATTTTTCTCATCAAAAGATTTCTCGGTTTTATTAACAAGCATACATATTGTTATCTTGGAGTTCTAGTAACATGGTAAACAATGTGGCCGACCCTAGAGTAGTGCGAGCCATACGTTTAGCATAGGTCCGTAATTTTCAGGGTCCAAATTTATTATATATATTTAAAAACAAAATTACAAAATATGTATGAATCTTAATCATCTTAAATATATTGGGCCCAAACTTTTCTTTATCCATAACATTAATCGTCATTAAAAAAATTAGCATATATATTTTATTATTTCTTATATGGTATATGGGTCTTTTTATTTCAACTTAGCCGAGACATTTAAATTCTCGAAGCCGACCCTGCTTTCGGTAGTACATTTTGTATCCATGACTTTCTACGCATTTTCTATAGTATGAAGTATGATTTGTAATAAGTTTACCTTTTATCTGTCCCATGTCTTTTACAAACTTGAAGTAAGTCAACACGTGTCCCCATTCTCTAGCGTCAAATGGAATGTATTTTAAATTATTTTTGACTCTGTCTATAGTCTATACATGACTATTATCCTAATACCAAAAATACAACAACAAAGTAAAATATACCTAACTTTTTTTATTTATTATTTTTATTTTTTTACTAAATTTCCTATTTGAAGTCTTTTCTATTTTTTTACGGTCTAATGGACACGGGTATGTCGGTTTTCAGATTGTTGGTTTTCAAATTTGTCGCAAACCATTTTCAATTTTAATTCTAACATTTATTCCACTTTCAACTTTAATCTATTAGAGTATTAGACTTTTCATTTTTTACAAATCTTTAATTTAACGTCTCGGTCTAAATTTTCTTTTCGAGTCAACACCCTACAACGTGTGTGTGTGATTCAACGTTTTACGTCTAACGTTTTCCCTTTTAATAGCCCTATTGCAACGCGTGGATCCTAAGTCGACTTAGTTATTCTTTTCTATGTTTTAGGTTTCGGTCTAATTTTTACGTGTTAAAATGCGGAAATAGGCGTGCACGGTTTCAACGTTTTTACGTCTACTTTTTATTTGATTTTCTTAATAGTTCACAAAATTTACTGGCGAAGGTGTTAATATTTGGATCAAATAAACGATTTTACATAACCCACTGCAATGCAAGGTGTTAATGCTAGTTATTATATATTTAAAAAGTATGGTTGAGTTATAAATGTGAAGGATAAATTTATACACCATACTTCCAAATAACACATTCAATGAAATATTTATTTATTAACCATACTTTTAATACTTTTCTTATCATGTCTTAAAAGTCAATAATCCTAATGCATTTACATAAAGTATTACTATTTGGTCAATAGTAACTTAATTTACGATGTGCACAATATACTTTTGAGGAAAAAAAGATAGTTGTTTACTTATTTCTATGATGATCAAAGTCCCGCCCCCTTTCTATCCCCACATTTTTATCCTTCACATAACCAAAATTTTATGGAGGACAGTCAGGATTTTAACTATAAGTCACATTAATAATACTATTATTCTTATAATAAACAATTGCAGTTCCATATAGGCACGCCCCGTCACCCAAATTATATATTTTGAAGTTTAAGAGATAAGTATTAATATCGTGATTATTACTAATAATATTACGAATACCAATGGCCGACATTCAAGAAACACACACGGGATTTTATGGTCAAACCATGTTCATGACTTTTTTGTTCTAATGAATAAAACTTACAAACAAATTTCATAAACGGGTGGTACGTATTGATATCAAAGCTATTTTCATGTTTTGATCTTTCCATGTTCCATTACAAAAATAAAGTAGAAAGAAGACTCTCTACATAATACTAACAATTTGTTTACAATAAAATTCTACCATACTCACCAACATACCTAATTAGACTCAATAGGAAAACAAACCTTTAGAGTGGATGGCGGGGTGGGTTCGATACAACTCGATACCGGTAGGAATACAACCCGAATCTATTCGGTACCGAGTCAAAATCATCATACTCGTCATGGCAACCCCAATGCTCCTGAATGTTTTACAACGGTTATTTTTATCTCAAAATCTTAGGTGTCCCAAAATTCTATTTTTCATGAAAAAAATGACACCTAGAATACCACCAAGAACGTGGAGCAACGATAAATAAGCGGGCATTAGAAACATCTACGATAAATGTGTCGGATAACATGCCAGTCGTAAACGAACAGCTTTGAACGTCTGTTTTAGCGGTATTCCAACAAATTTTGGTCAAGCCAATCGTAAGGTACATCAAATCAGTTCAAAGTGTAGGAATTTTAAATCCAAGGTTATCAGATTCAACACACTCCGCTACCGCGAACTTGACGGGCAAATGAGGTTTCAAGCAGTTGTCGAGGGTCATAGTAAGTACAAAAATCTCTACCAAACACAAGGATTTAATTAGCTGGCGGCTTTGAGATGTTCTTAAAATTATCCATCATTCAGGTGGTTCCGGTTCAACGTGACAATTCCAACACTAGTGATTCCGATGTTGAAGATTAATTATTATTTTTTTGAAGTGTAAACTGCAGTTTTCGTCCATGTGGTTTGTCCAAATATGCGGTTTTAGTCTAATAGTTTCAAATTTACGATTTTCGTCCATGTGGTTTCATTTCACTTGCAATAAACCCGACCCACTAACCCCATTAAGTTTGGTCATTAAATCCATCAGCGCGCCATCCACGTGAGGGACAGTTTTGACCCTTTTCTCCTCAAATAAACCTCAGTCCTAATTCGTAAGCCTCCCCTTCACATGAGGGGCTGGGGTGTATTTCGGAAAGAAAATGACAAAACTGCCCCTCACATGAATGGCACGCTGATGGATTTAATGACCAGACTTAACGGGGTTAGTGAAGTTGGGTTTAATTAAGTAAAATGAAACCACCAGAACGAAAATCGCAAGTTCGAAACTATTAGACTAAAACAACATATTTGGACAAACCACAAAGACGAAAACTGCAGTTTACTCTTTTTTGAATTTAGTAATTTATTTTAGAGTAAAGTGCCATTTTCATCATTGTGGTTTGACAAGTAATGCGAATTTAGTCCAAAGAGTTTATTTTTTGCATATGGACCATCCACGTTTCCCAATTCTTGCCAATTACATCCATACCACTAACCCCGTTAAATTGAATCGTTAAGTCAGGGGTAGACATGTCTTTTCACTTTCTTTATTATATGAGTAAAATGCCAAAATCGTCCCTTAGGTTTGGTCACATTTGCGAATTTCATTCAAAAACATTTTTTTCGCAATTAGAACCTCGATTTTTCCCAACCGTTGCCAATCTCGTCCAAATTGTTAACTCGGTCTAAATTTAACGTTAACTCAGGGTTGTTATTGTCCTTTTACATGTTTGTTTACATTATTGTTATTATTATTATTATTATTGTTATGTGTTTGTTCGATGTCACACCCCGACCAATGAAGGCAGAAACGTCGAGGCGCGACATGATTGCTCATTGCACAATGACACTATAAAGTTACAATATTTAAACAACTCATTTAAATCCATATCATCATAAATAACACAACAATTGTTCATACAAAATGCCAAATAGATAGATAAACAAATAACTTGTTCTTTTATTTTCTAATATCCTAAAGCCAAGATAATAAGTTTCTTCAAGTAATCCAATCAAGCTAACATCAAACCTGTAACATTGCATAAAATAGAGTTTGTCAACACGAAGGTTGGTGAACAATTTTCATAGTTTTGGACAATAAGTATATAGTATTAAATCCACAACTAGTATATGAAAACAATAAATAATAGCAACAATTTAGATAATAAAACCGTCAATAAGAATACATTGACGACAATAATGAAATCGTCAATAAGAATACATTGACGACACCTTTCTATATGGGGATACCATATATACTCGGAATTAACGTATGATCATACTTTGATGAGGCTACCCGCCTTAGCATTCAAGAGGCTACCCGCCTTAGCATTCAAGAATTTGCACATAATCATATAAAGCATATAACACCAAATCGAGCATTTATTTAAGTAAACATATACAATACGTGTTGTGGTTTAAGACTCAAGTATAAATCATTTGAATTTGAATAAGTATGCAATGCCACCCCCAAAACAAAAGATGGAAAACGGGGGATGAAAAAGTACTCACATTAACAAGTAACTTGAAAGATAGTGTCGTGAATAATCGGAGAGATCGGTTTAACGAGCAAGACCTATATTAAACGGGTCTTGTGTTAGTAGGTAGTCTTGGAAGGGTTTAAAATAAAATACATGACAAATAAAGTAAATAAATAAAGTTTAGGATTTAAAATAAAAATATTTGAGAAATTAAAGAAACGAGTTTTGTAAAATAAGTTTACTCGAAACCGGGTCTCGGTATTCTATTCATTAGTTTTTTTCTTTTTTTACTCAACCTATGTTAAGTAATAATGTGGGTTAGAATGTGATATTGCAAAACTCTTGGTTATAAGAATACCCAAAACGAGGTTTAAACGAGTGTTCGGGTTTGTCGGTTTGAGACTTGATAATTGACCAAGCTCACAGTTAACTTCCCAAAATAATAAATGTTATGAGATAACTCAACAAAATCAAAATAGACTTAACCAAGTATGTAGTTCTATTGTGAAGAACCTTAACGTTCGTTAAGCGAGTATACGACCTTATCGGTTCGAACTTGTTATAAGATCAAGTTGGTTACCGACATGCCAAGTATGTTTAGAAACTAACTAAAATTGATTTAAAATATAATCTTGAAGAAAAATATGAGTTTTGGTGGCTAAAAACACACTTGTGTGTCTTAAGCGAGTGAACTCGGTTAGGTTCGGTTTTTGGTTCGGTCCTTGACTCGGAATAAGACCGAGGATGGTTACCACATACCCAATTACCATGGAACTTGTAAAATAACTTATAAATAATAATACTCAAGTTTTACATTCAAAAAGTTAACAATAAAGCTTTTAAACAAAAGTTCGGTTTTTGGTTCGGTCCTTGACTCGGAATAAGACCGAGGATGGTTACCACATACCCAATTACCATGGAACTTGTAAAATAACTTATAAATAATAATACTCAAGTTTTACATTCAAAAAGTTAACAATAATGCTTTTAAACAAAAGTTCAGTTTTTTGTTCGGTTTTCAACTCGGGATGAAACCGAGGCTAGTCACCACATACCCAATACCATGGAACTTGACAAATATGAACAATAAACTAAAATATGTAGAAGTTAAGCAAGTATAACAAGTTATATGGTTAGATTTGTTAAATATATAAACAAGGACTACAAAGTCCTCCATGTAACCTTGCCTTACTAGCCCGACATTTCAACCGGCCGAGACCGGAGAAATGAAAGACCGAAGGTAAACAAGGAGTGTATATTATATATATGTTGTAACATCAAGCTTTAAGTATTGAGAAGTTAGTTAAAATGAAAGATTAGCTTATGAAGAACAACCTTATAATTCAAGAATTTGAGAGAGAAATGAAGAAATGAGCAAGCACAAATGAAGAAGATGGGTGTGTATATATAGGGTAAGTTGAATGGGTCTTTCATAAAGGGTGTTTCATGAAAATGGGTTGGTTATAGACCCAAGAAAGCACAAACTACAAATGGGTCCTTCAAGTCTCCATTTTGGTAATTTTAGTCCCTGGAGTTCGTTTTGAGCGTTTTCGGGGAATTTTAAGAACCGAAAAGGGTGTTTTTTTTTATCCAACAACTATAAAAAAAATATTAAACATACAATTCATCATTTTAGAACCTCGATTTTTCCCAACCGTTGCCAATCTCGTCCAAATTGTTAACTCGGTCTAAATTTAACGTTAACTCAGGGTTGTTACTGTCCTTTTACATGTTTGTTTACATTATTGTTGTTATTATTATTATTATTATTATGTGTTTGTTCGATGATATATATAACATCTCACGATTCCTGTGTTTGAATCCAATATAGTATCCGTTTGTTTATTCTTCTTTATTTTTAGTCATATAATTAATAATGTAAACAAGCATGTAATATGGTAGTAACACCCCTGAGTTAGCGTTGAATTTAGACCGGGTTAACAATTTGGACGAAATTGGCAACGGTTGGGAAACATCGATGGTCTTATTGCGAAAAAAAAATTTGGACGAAATTCGCAAATGTGACCAAACTTTAGGGACGATTTTGGCACTGTACTCATATAATAAAGAAAGTGAAAAGACAAGTCTACCCCTGATTTAACGATTCAATGTAACGGGGTTAGTGATTTGGATGTAATTGGCAAGAATGGGAAAACATGGATGGTCCATATGCAAAAAAATAAACTTTTTGGACTAAATTAGCATTATTTGCAAACCAATAGGACGAAAATAGCACTTTACTCTTTATTTTATGTGTATTGTTTTTTTTATTACTTCTATTATAGTTTTTAATTAATGAATGAATTTTAATTTATTTTTAAAATAATGTTACTTCAGGTTTTGTTTTTTAATTTGAAATTGAAAAAACAAATTATCAAGTATCAAATAAGTTTAACCTACTTTTTCATATGAACTAATTTGGAGTAACTTTAAGCAGAAGATTTAAAATGGGTTGATTGGATGGTATGGTAAAAAAAAAGATATTGCAACTTCAAATGCTTCTGAAATGATGATTTGTATTGATTAGTGAAGATATATAAAAGAGAAAATTTGTAATTCTGTGTGGAAATTATTAAAGCAAACTAAATTTGAAGGTAAAAAGAAATAAAATAATAATAAGAGGACTAAAACGTAAAATAATGCAAGTTTAAATAACCCTAATTTTCAATTCGAAACAAAACATCGTTCCCAATTTCTCTTGACTGTTTTGCACTGATCGGAAACGATAATTAGCGACGAATATTATCAATCAACATTCATTCATACGCATCCATCCGCTGATGAATTCTTCTATAACGAAGCTTCTTGAGGACGAAGAGGTTATATAATATCATACAATATACACATTCTGCGTGTGTGTGTGTGTTTCGTGATCGCTTATTTGGTCTAAAATCTATGATATGATTGTAATTATGTGGACAGGAGGAAACAATGCATTCAGAGGCTGACGTTAATGCATTCACCTCTCCCTTAAACATGGACATTGGAGGTGAAGGAGGCCATGTTTCAACCCGAACTGTGGGTACGCAGGTGCCGTTTGCTCTGTTGCTTCCTTTTATTGAGTCACACCTTGATAAAGATAGGGCTATGCAACTCAGGAGTCTGTATGATCGATTGAAGGTATAATTATCTGCAAATGTTTCTGCTGTTTGCTAATTGTTATCGTTAACTAATTGTTACCATGCTGAATGGATTATTAACAGAGTAATGACATTAACAAAAAGGACTTTGTTCGGCACCTGAAAAATCTTGTAGGGGAACATATGATCAAGATGGCAGTCTACAAGTTAGAATTTGCCCAGGTAAATAACAACACATGAAAGGAACATTTTCATGTTCACTTGTTTAACTTTAACCTAACAAACTATTGAACACCAACGGTTAAATGAGCGAGCATTTATTGTTCGTTTTCATTCGTTAAGAAAATAAGCATTAACGTAGAAACATAACTGAACATAGATGAATGAAGATCATCATCATCATCATCATCATCATCATCGTACTCAGTATATCCCACCAATAGCAATGCTATGGTAGGGTCTGAGGAGGGTAAGATGTAGACAGCCTTACCTCTATCCCATAGGGATAGAGAGGCTGCTTCCGGTGAGACCCCCGGCTCGATAGTAGTTTTGAATCAAGCCTTGGACATAAGACACATAACACTCAATCATCGGGACACCGGCTGATTGGTGCATGTGCCCTTGTCTTTCGGCTATCAACGCCACCACATGATGCCTGATTAACCTTCCGCCACTTTTAACGTTATTTTCACGTGATTAGTAAAATAACGTCAAAATTAGTGCAATTTTACTTTTGCCCACCCAAGGGTTCACACATATATACATTATATGTGCGCACCGCAAGCAGGGCGTAACATAGATGAATGAAGATAATTGAGCTAAAACCAGTTATAAGTAATGTGATGAACGATGTGCTGGGCCTTAAACGCTATTGAAACTAGACCAAGTTGTAATGGACTGAAAACTTTTAAATGCATATGTTAATGAATGTAAACGAACGAACTTAAACAAACGCAAACTAATGAACATAAATATATTTAAATGAATGAACATAAACGGATTGAATTTAAATGAATGAATGTTCACGAACATAAATGAACAAAGGAGACATGTGTTCATGTTAGTTCGTTTATATAAACTGACTTCATGCAGAACGGTTCACTGAACACTAGGCTCAATTGTGGTTGGAAACAAAGTTTGTTATCATAAAAATTGAAATCCACCAAAACATGTTATTCTTTGTAGGCAATTATCCCTTGCTTAGATGCCTTAGTAGGCTCAATGTAATGTTGTATACTTGTAATTTGTGAATTTAAACAGCATTTTGCTTCTCTTAACTATATGCGCTTTAACCAACTTCTAAAGTTCGTCCAAAGTTGGAAAATGAATCTTAACAGATTTTCTAATCCTGCTCAGCTTTCTGCCAAACAAAATACTCAGAATTTATCTTCATACGTTGCCACATCATCATCGGATTCAAGCACTCTACCTATGGAAAATAATTTTCAGAAAACACGATTATTGGATCACCAATCAAATTCACATGCAGTACAACACATGGGCTTTCCACACTCGTCTTTTCCTACATATGGAAATCTTAGTGGTAATTATCACATGGGTGCTAGTCCAAAAACGAATATGTCCTCACCATCTTTACGAATGTGCCAAGGTCCAGTTCATCCAGTCAGAGCGCATGGTGGCAGTTCTCATTTCACAAGTAATGTACCAAATTTAAGCGGGTGGCAACCATCAATGCATAAAGTTCCATCTTCATTCTCGCCAGGTCAGCATGGACAAGCGAACAGAGTTTCAGGGTCTTCAAAGGATAATACTTTTGAGATGCCTTCAAGGCCTGGTTTCTCAGCGCCTATAAATACGCCCAAGCCCGGGCCCAGGTCCATCATAGCCCAATTGGAACGCCAGAATGGGGTAATCATTTGAAATTTTATATGTCATTGATTTATTGCAATTATGTTTTAAATTGTTTGTAATTTCTTTATAGCCATAGTATGCTGGAAACTCGTCATCTGTGGGTGGAAGTAATGCAACGACTCCTCGCAAAAAGTCAACTTTTGGTCAGAGAAAACCATTGGAAGTACCGCATGTTTCTTCACTAAGGTAGTTTGATTTTTGTAGCTCTTAAAATATTATATGACTTTACTCACTCTTTTCACTTTTGTTATTTTTATCATTTTTTTGGTTACATCAGTAAGAGGAAAAAAGTGTTTGGAACGTTTTCGGATCAAAATATTGACCAACTTAATGATGTAACCGCTGTCGATTGGTTGAATCTACAGGTATGCTTTATCTTTCGGGTTTTTTAAAGTAATATTTGACCTATTTGTGAGTAAACAGGTTGCAATGGCCACATCTTAAAAAGAAACATTGAAATAATTCAGTGCATGACCTTGTGATGATGTTGTCCACTAGGAAGAGGAAGAATGACTATTTTTCAGGTTCAAGGAAAAGAGTCTGGCTTCAGAAGCTTCTAGAAAGATTGTTCAAGAAGAAGAAGAAAGGTTGTTTTTGCAGACACTTCCACTCCAGAAGAAAGTGACTGAAATCAGTTAAGACTTTAATATCTGATGATTATATTATAATTTTATAACACAATTTGTACACACATGTAAGTGTTATAATTAATGCTTTATAGTGGCTAAGTGTGGTGTAAAGAACAAAAGTAATGATGTGGAGCGGTGCATGTCACAGGTGAGCTTCAAGTAATTACACTTTATAATTAATTAATAAATCATGAAGTTATGAATTTCTTTATGCAAATTGGTATGCAGTGCGTAGAGGAAAGAATCCATGGATTGATTACCAACCTCATTAGAGTTTCAAAACAGGTAATTAACTAATTATATTGTCGTTCATACCTTCTCTTAATTTAGAAATTCAAACTTACTATTTTTTCAAAAAAAAATAAATAAATAATTAAATTAGAGGGTCGATATTGAGAAGCCAAAACACCAAACTGTAATTACATCAGACGTTTGGCAACAAATCATGTCACTAAATCAGAAGGCTCGGGAAGAATGGGAGGAAAAGCGGGCTGATGCAGATAGACTCCAAAGTGCAGATAAGGCAAGTGCCACAATTTGGAATCATTTAAATAAAGTTAATTAGTGTGAAAGAAAATTGCATATGTGAAGGTAAACAAGGAGAAAGATGATGAGATGACTGCAGCTGCAAATGTTGCTGCATGAGCGGCTCTAGGAGGATATGACATGCTGTCAAAATGGCAACTAAGGGCTGAGCAGGCCCGCCAGAAGCGCGAAAGTGGGCCTGATGCAGTGTCTGGTTCTCAGCGAAGCGTTGATGTTGGGTTTGGGCCTAATCCTGCGTCAACTTCAGAGAGGACTTCTGGTCCTGTCACTCCTACTAGTGGTTAGGATCCTATCTCTTTTATTTGGTTTGTCAAAGTATGACAACAGAATTGAATACTGTGGGACTTGAGATCTTACATGTGAGGCGTGTAACAGGTTCAATAAGTAAACCTCTTACGAATCAAGGTTTGGGTGAGAGTGGTGACAGCATACCGTTACCTTGTACTATTTCAGTGAAGGATGTGATCTCTGTTCTTACGAGGGAGACTTGTATGTCAAGATCTACACTAATACAACATCTCTACGAAAAAGTCTAAATTTTTGGTTAGTCTTGGTATTTTTGCATAAATAATCTAGTTTGTATAACCAATTTGGGATGAGCTTGCCATTATATGCACGTTCAATACAAAGCCAATTTTAAATAGAGAACTGTTGTATAAGTTAGTGCATTGATTAGAACCAATGTAGTGAGAGAGAGAAAGGGAAACGGTTAAAAAAGTTTCTTACATCACATTTAGACTATCCGCTGTGGGGTGCTGAAGGGGGAGGAAAGGGGCGCGGTGGGCGTTGTACACTGCCGTGGGGCGCCGCCGGTGGGGGTGCGGAGGGGTCTGGCGGGGTTGGGACGACCGGCGCGGTGGAAGTGGTTGTGGGCCCTCTCTTTCTTCATCACTCACACACACATACATATATATGTATATTAGGGGCGCCCAAGGGGCATTAACCATAGTGGGACGGGCTTCGATGCCCCGTTTTTTACGAGACGATGACGTGGCGTTGACGTGGCACGGTGGAGGGGCTTCGAAGCCCCCCACCATAGCATACAGCCTTAGAATGGAATGTGTACATATATCTTGAGTTAAATTTGTAATATATTGTTTTACATGCATGTTTATTTAATGAGTAGTTTCTGACGTACGTTTGTATATGAATGTGCAGGTTTAACCAAAAGGCATCATTCGATTTCAACATGTTCTTTCAAAATATGAAAAACGCTATAAGTTATAACTAATATGCTAAAAAGACATTTGTTGTGTCAAAAGAATTCAAATAGGGACTTCAAATGAAGTCTCATAATATTTGATACTCATCGGTTTGCCTTCTTATTAACAGTTCATTAAATCCATTTGCATTAGTTAACCAAATATGATCAGCCTACTTCATAGTATTTATCTAAAATGAAGCGTATAACATAACTATATATAATTATATATTACGGTCCAGTCCAGTTTTTTACGGTCGGTATGCGACACAAACCGCAAACCAAACTGTTCGCTACGTTTGAAACCGACTGACCAAAAGTTAACAAAAAAACCAATCATGAAACCAAACCGCTGATCAGTTTTAACGCTTTCACGGTTTCAAACCGACCATGAACACCCCTATCTAATAGTCCTATAAAAATGACTTTCATATTGAAATATTTTCACAATACTCTCGAAAACTCAGATGATTTAAAAAGAAACAAGAATGAACATCTGATTTTATGTTTTGAAAAAAAAAAAAAAACCTACTAGAAATGAACCATAAACTTTGCCTTTATAGTTGGGGAGCCATAACACAACATTTGAAAGTACATAACTATTCACTTATTCACAATTAATCAGTTATATCCTCAGTAACTTCGAATAGAGGAAGATCCTTCACTAGTAAGTCATATAATGCTGATGATTGACTATTAGCAGTAACTCTTTTACAAATGATTATCCACGTTGTTGCTGACGACTAGTTATCCCATAGCTGATGTTGATCCCACTTGCCACATGCAAACCAAGTTGTTGGGGCCTCGCTTACAACCGTGACAAGAAACAACTTATTACTTTTGATATCAATTCATAACTACGATCATTTTCATGTAACTTTTCCCCAACCAAACAAATCCGAAACAAATTCTATGGCTTTTCAATCAATAATGATAACAAGCACGACCCCTGCTAGGACTTTGTCCCTTCATCCTTGGAGCTCGCCAATAAGGCGAGGTCCCATCAGTGGCGGGTCTAAGAATTTTTTCAATGGGTTCACTGCTTTTAGATGCTCCAATTTGATAAAGACCGGACATAAAAGTTTTTGGATTGGTCCGATGGTTCGGGTCGGAAAATCCTACAATTGGGACCTTTATAGCGTAGCCGTGAGTATGCGTGGAAAAATGGATTGAGCCGGTCGGGTACGCTAACAAGTAGTTTTTGTACATGGCATAATTTCTTTGACGTTTTAACAAAAATAAGCACATGCCAAGTTCGAAAGAAGTATTAAAATGACTAAATCATCAACTTAAAGTGACGTAAAAGGCATCAAGTCATCACTAGAAGCTTTACATTCTTAAACAATCAAAAGCCCAAGACCTGAAATCCCAAATATGAAATTGCCATACTTTTAACGACAAATCTAGTTAGAATAGAATAAAATAAAATCAAATACTTTGCTAAAAAGAACATAACAAAATTAAAGATATATCATAGTGTAATGAAGTCACGACCAATTAAAATAAAGCATGAAAAAGTGTAAATGAGGGATAGCTAACAATAAAATTGATGTTCATGATTAGAATTGAACTCGGGTTGTGGCTATAGGAGGCAGGCACTTTACCACAACACTACAATTCAATTTGTGTACAAGTTTACTTAACATTTTATATGTGGGTTTATTTCAATATTTTACATTGACTACCTATTAAAAATCCGAAACTCAGTGGGTTCCCGTAAACCCGCAACTTACATACTAGATCCGCCCCTGGGCCCCATGAAACCTAAAGTCGTCAAAATCAATAAATTGCTGTTGACTAGGTGAAAACCAATCCAAAGTCGCAATGGACTCTAACAAACTAAAGTACTACACAAATAAAATTCAAACCAACCCAAGGCGGGCGGCACACGCATAACGAAATAACAACTTCAAACCGGTCCCACCCAAAATAATAATAATAATAATAATAATAATATAATTATAGTAAAGTTAACAAATTGGTAAAGGTAACCCAGGCAAGAAAAGAAAAAAACCGAATATGCTTTACCCTCTCCTCTGACAACCAAATCTTTCATCTTCTTCCTCAACTAATTTCATCTCATTTATATATAATAATAATAATTACTCTTCCCATTTTACCCTCACCTTCATTTTCATTTCAATGGAGATCTTCATGACCGTTATCGCAGCTTTCGTCTTCTTAATAATAATCGCAAAGATCGTCTCCAATGGCGGTCCAGATCACCCTCAAGCTGTTACTAGCATTAGTAAAAGTAAAACCAAAAGCACGAAGAAAGTTCGATTTGCTGATGATCATGATGAATTTGTTGTCAACAGGACTGTTGCCGGTCCATCGGAAGCGAAATCGGTCGTTTTCGAGACGAATCGGACCGAAATTGAGGAAGAGCGTGGAGATGAATCTGAGAAGCAGGATCGTATGAAGTTGTTGTGTGATGATGGAACTGATGAAGCTGAGAAGGAGAAAGAAGGATTGATTTCGGAGGAAGACGATTCGTCTGATGATGATGATTGGGAGGGGGTTGAGAGGAGTGATTTGGAGAAGGTGTTTGCTATGGCTGCGGAGTATGGTAAATCGGATGATAATAATTTGGGGAGTTTGGATAGTGATGTTCAAATGCAGTTGTACGCGCTTCATAAGGTTGCGACCGAAGGTCCTTGTCGTGAAGCTCAACCGATGGCTCTTAAGGTCTCCGCTAGAGCGAAATGGTAACATTCGTTATTGTTATTATTATTATTATTAATGTTTATAAGTTTTGGATATTTGTTTGTATATGAAATGTGTTGTGTTTAGTTTTTGATTTAAATATTTTGGACAAATGTGAACTGATGAATAGAATTGTACAAGGAATGCATGGCAAAAGCTCGGGAATATGAATCCGGATGTGGCTATGGAGCTGTACATAGCTCTTCTTACAGAGTTGGTTCCGGGATGGTCTCAAGGGATTCATTCTTTTGTAAGTGTTCTGTGTTCATGTTTTAGTTTGCATATGTGTTAAAACATTGCAGACTTACGGCTGACTTTTGTATGAAGTCAAACTTTGTTCTCATTTTGGATGACTAGTTGCATTAATGAAATCATTACGACTAGATATGCTGCATAAAACATGTGTATATATAGATTTAGATGCAGATACAATCATACAAAACAATTGGTGGTTGTGAAAGTCAAACTGTTAACTTTTTAAAACCAAAATCAGAGCATTTTGTGTATGTCAAGAATGTGAAGAAACTAGCGGTTGGAGAAAGAACACTTTGTAAAGAAGGCAAATAACATACTAAAACTAATTAAGTTGGTCAATTTTCTATCTTGGGGAACCAACTCTTTTAAGGTAACATAAATTCTAAAAATTCTAATTCATGGTAAAGTTACCTCGAGAAAAAAGATATGATGTGGCGGATGATGTGTCGGTTTTGACTTTTATTATTCTCTGACATGGCAACCTGTTAAAATTAGTTGGTTACTTAATACCAAATTCGACTAAAGTTGGTTGGTTGTTTTGCAAGACGGCCTTGTAAACGTATGGAGCTTTGACTTGGAACAAAATGAATTCTATATAATCAGAAATGTGATTGTTTTGCTAAGTTTGTGTTTTATTTAATACTTAATCCATGAATCTTGTAAAAAAGTTAATAAAGATTAGAAAAATGGGTATTCTTGAGCAAACTTGTTTAAGAAGAAATTTTCTATGAATGGGACCGCTGATCTTGTTGTTTTAATGAGTTACTGGTATGATATTGATAAAGAAAATGAAAAACAATATTTGACTTTGACTTGGTTTGACTATTTCAGGATAAGCATTGACTGGTTACATTCTGTAATTTCCCACATACTGGAGCCAATAGTCTGGGTTCAGATTGCTAAAAATCAACTGTTATTATGCTGTTAAAGTTTGCAAGTCTTTTGCTGCAAGAAATGGCGGTTGATCTATGAAATTTACGGTATCATCTCATGATATTCTAGTATGGTGTGTTCAACTGCATGATTATGGTTTGATTCTATGTGTATAGATTGATTGCATTGACATTAGGGTCTGAATTAATCCACCTTAATGTCTAAAATGACATATAATAAATAACAAAAGTTGACACTTTTCTTGATGATTTTTTGGGGGCTTACTCCATAAAATAGGATTACATAATTCATAGAGGAAAAACACACTTATTCTGACTCATTCTTTCATTTTATTTCTTGTCTTCTATGTTATGAGGAGCCCCTCCAATATACCCATTACCTCCACCATCTGTGCCAATGTTGCTACCATCAACACCACCGAAACCGCCACTTGAACCGCCAAAATTACCGTAACCCGAGCCTGGAACCGTCCTCGAACCGAATCCACCTGTACCAGCAAAACCTCCTTTTGAACCATAGCCACCACCCACAATCCCTACCCCTCCAGTACTACCTCCAAATGGATTTCCTCCATTTGCATATCCGCCCCAGTTTCCAGATCCTGACATCGAACCGCCACCTCCGCCTACATTGCCACCACTGCCACCTACAATGCCGACACTGCTATATCCCGAATCAAATCCACCTCTACCAACACTAATTCCCCCACCTGGATTTGATCCTTTACCACGGACACCACCTCCACCCATATTACCACCAGCATAAACGCCACCTCCACCCATATTACCACCAGCATAACCACCACCTCCACCCATATTACCACCAACAAAACCACCACCTCCACCCATATTACCATCAGCTCCCCCAATATTACCACCAGCATAACTAGTACCACCTCTGCCCATATTGCCACCAGCGTAACCACCAGTTCCACCCATATTACCACTAGCATAACCACCACCACCTCCCATATTACCACCAGCATAACCACCACCACCTCCCATATTACCACCAGCAGAACCACTACCACCAACTCCCATATTACCACCAGGAGAACCAGCACCGCCGACTATATTACCACCAGTAGAACCAAATCCACTGCCACCGGTGCCTATTCCACCTCTACCTCCACCTCTTCCTCCATTCCCATTCCCACCCCTATTTCTAGACCCGTATCCCCTTCCTCCTCCGCTAGCAGCAGACCCAACCCCTCCACCAGAGCCGCCTCCACTACCACTTCCCGCCCCACCATAAGCCGCCACCGTAGTGTTGTTATCTTCACTTATTTCCATTCCTTTAGTCCCGTTACTCAACACACTCCCCAATCCAGCTGCTCCAACAACTATATGGAAATCATGTCCTCTCCAAACAGTAATGAAAAAACACAAACAGCATAAAACAACAGTCATTTTTCCCATGATTAGCTAAAACAGTTCCACGAAAGTAGATTTCTCGTACTCAACAAAAACCTTAATAATCGCTAAAATAACTTGCTAATGACTTTGACAAACTGAGCAAAAACGTCAACTAAGATTAAAGATATCGCACACGAATGCATTCAGTTTGTGTGGTTTCCCTGTGCTGATCCTCTATATGTAGGGGCTAATTTTTTGTTGAAAAAGACTAGATACATTGTTGGTGTAGTGCAATTAGCATGATCTAGACTAAGGTTAGTTTGGTAGTGAGAACAATCTGCATGTTAAGAGTTGCATGCTATGCATGGTGATTGGAAATTGGAATTGTTCAACATATTCATATGAAAAAACTGGTCAGTTTTTGGTTATGCTGGTTGGAAGTTGAGTAAAGGTGATTCAAGTATTTGCAACTTTATAGAACAGTTTATTAAAAAAAAGTATTTTTATCGTCTTCTATACAAAAATTATTTATAAAGTTTAAAGAATGGACTATAAGTGCTTGTGGGTCGAATAGTCGATCTGATCCAATCCAACCCAACCCAGCCCAACCCATTTTTACCTAATTTTCATTTTGCCACCTCCAAGTAACGGGAAATAGCTCTTATCAAGAAATAATTGAAAGACAAATTGTATTAGAAGGAAATTTTGTATTGCACGAGCTTGTTTTACAAGAGAAACAAAACATCTAGTTATACTATTGTACAATGATGCTAATTAAAGTGAACAAGCTATCAATGGCTGTAATTGTTGTGGCAATGGAAACCAAATATTTGACCCTATAAATATGGGATATGATGTAAATGAGAGCCAATCTTGCTGATCCCTTGAATCATTTTAATAAATATTTTATTTGTTTCCATTCCATTGTTTCAACACGCCTCCTCAAGTTGAATAGTGAGATTTTCAAAATTCAACTTGTCTAGACACTTGTGTAGGATTCCTTCACTTACGGATTTTGTTAAAATATCAGCAAGTTGGTCTTCTGACCGAACAAATGGTAGTGCGATGATTTTTGCTTCCCACTTTTCTTTAATGAAGTTTTGATCTACCTCTATGTGCTTCGTTCGATCATGTTGTACTGGGTTTTCTGAAATTTGGATGGCTGCTTTATTATCACATATAATCTCACTAGTTTCTTGTGGTGGATACCCTATCTCAGTTAAGAGTCTTCTTACCCATAGTACTTCAGTTAACCCCCTGTTTATACCTCTAAACTCAGCTTCAGCACTTGAAAGAGCCACTACCTTTTGTTTTTTGCTTCTCCAAGTAACAAGATTTCCACCAACCAAGGTAAAGTATCCTGATGTTGATCTTCGATTGCCCTTATCTCCTGCCCATTCTGCATCGGTGTACAATTGAGTTTCTAGATGCCCATTAGGTTTGAACAAGACTCCATGGCCAACCGTCCCTTTGAGATATCTCAAAATTCTTAAGACTGCTTCCATATGAGCACTCTGGGTTGATGCATAAACTGACTTACCACTCCTACAGCATATGCTATATCGGGCCGAGTGTGTGAGAGATATATCAATTTTCCTACCATTCGTTGGTATCTTCCTTTGTCCGCTTGCTCTACATTTTCTTCTATATAAAGCTTTTGATTTACAACCATAGGAGTATCTGCTGGTTTGCAATCGATCATACCAACTTCTGCCAGTAACTCGAGAACATACTTCTTTTGACACATGAAGATTCCCCGTTTCGATCTTAGAACTTCAATTCCAAGAAAGTATTTAAGCCTCCCTAGGTCTTTCATTTCAAACTCTGTAAACAAGCTCTTCTTTAGTCTAGCCATTTCTTCATGGTCATTACCTGTAATAATCATATCATCGACGTAAATTATTAGACAGGTTATGAGGCCATTTCTATGTTTGAGAAATAGTGTATGATCGGTGTTACTTTGCTTGAATCCATAGCTATTCATGGCTAAGGTGAACCTGCCAAACCATGCTCTAGGGGACTGTTTTAAGCCGTAAAGAGATTTTTTTTGGACGACATACTTCTCTTTTACCAAAGTTATTTGTGAATCCGTGTGGAGCTTCCATATAAACTTCTTCTTTTAGCTCTCCATGTAAGAAAGCATTTTTTACATCAAACTGGTGAAGCGGCCATTCTTTATTTGCAGCTATGGAAAAAAGAACTCTGATCGTATTAATCTTTGCGACAGGAGAAAAAGTTTCAGAGTAATCAATCCCGTACGTTTGAGTATAGCCTTTAGCTACCAACCTAGCTTTGTATATTTCAATTGTACCATCGGGTTTGTATTTAATTGTATAGACCCAACGACACCCAACTACTTTCTTCCCTAATGGCTAGACACATTTTTCCCATGTGTTGATTTTTATCAAAGCTCTCATCTCATCTTCCATTGCTTCTTTCCAGTGCTTTGATTTCAAGGCTTCTTCTGTGTTTGTAGGGATTTCTTTAACATACAAAGACAAGGAGAAAGCTTTGGCCTCCATGGATAAATTTCCATTGGCTATGTTAGCTATAGGGTATCTAATTCCCCGAGACACCTTTTCTGGAGAATATCTTTTAGGTGGGACTCCCCGATTTGTTCTTCGTGGCAACTCATATCTTCCTGTTGCGTCTTCTTGTATGGGAGAATTTTCCTGTTCCTGTATACTATCTTGTTCTATTGTTTCGTTAGTAATTTTGTCAGGGATTTCAACAAGATCAGGTAGAATAATAGGATCAGGTGGGCTATTACTTACCTCGGGTATCAGGTTGGGAGCGGTTTCTTGGGTGACACTGATATTCGGGTCTTCTGTACGTGTGGAGGGATGAGGCTCATTTTGGTGGCTTCTCCCTTCTTCATATGTCACATATCTTAACCAACTTAATGTGTCAAGACATTCTCTCTCCCCATGACCATTGTGTTCGGAAGCATAATAATACTTGGTTTCAAGAAAATCACAGTTCATAGTGGTGAACATATGCCGAGTTTTTGGATTGTAGCATCGATATCCCTTTTGATTTATTCCATACCCAACAAAGACACATTTTTCAGCACATGGATCTAGTTTAGTTCTGTTCGACTTAGGTATGTGGACGAAAACAATGCATCTAAAAATTCGAGGTTCAAGTGTAAGAATGGAGGGAGGTTTTATGGTCTTTGAAAGGACTTGTAACGGGGTTTTTGTTTTTAGGATTTGAGTGGGCAGACGGTTAATAAGATAAGTGGCAGTAGCAAGGGCTTCTGGCCAAAAAACCTTTGGAGCGTGTGATTCTATTAGAAGGGCCCTGGTTATTTCTAACAATATGCGGTTCTTTCGTTCCGCGACACCATTTTGTTCTGGAGTATGAGTGCAGGTGGTTTGATGAATTATGCCTTTGGTTTGGAAAAAATGTTTCATCTCGGTGTTAACAAATTCCCCTCCATTATCTGAACAAAAAATTTGAATGTTTTTCTGAAATTGAGTTTGGATCATTGTGTAAAAAATCTTGATTTTTTCAAAGACTTCAGATTTATTCTTTAATAGGTACACCCACGTCATTCGTGTACAATCATCCACAAATATCACGAAAAAACGAAGGTTTTGTCCCCCAATGATTGGAGCGGGACCCCATACGTCTGAGTGGATTAATGAAAAAGGTAAATCAACCCTTGTGTTATTTGGTTTAAAGGTTTTTCGATGACTTTTTGCTAACACACAAGTCTCACAATGTGTCTTACAACTGGAAGGAAATAAATTAGGAAATAGAATATGCAAATAACCCGTAGATGGATGCCCCAATCTTCTATGCCATAGCCAAGCTTCACGTTCTATTGTTCCATGAGAAAGCATTGCGGTACCACTCTGTGTCACCTCATTCACGTAATACAACCCTTGTCTTTCAGTGTCACACCCAATGATCGCTCCCGTCCTGGTATCCTGTAAAATACAAAACGTGGGTTGCATGAGGACCGAACAATTTAACTCTTTTGTTACATGACTTATTGATAGGAGTTTATGTGACAGTGAGGGAACATAGAGACACTTAGAAAGTTTGAGAGTTGGAGAAATTTCAATTGTTCCTCCATTTTTCACATTCATTATTTCTCCATTTGCCGCTTGTATATATGATTTTGTAGGCTTGGTTGATGTGGTGAAATCTGATAAATCGTAACTCATGATATTGGTGGCCCCGCAATCAAGTATCCATGGTTGTTCCTGTTTTCTTCCATTATAATTTCGAGACATAAAAGCCATGCCACTAGACTTTGGGTAATTTTTGCAATTCATGAAATCTTTTTTAATAAAGCAATCAAAACTAGTGGTGGCTTTTATCATTTCTAAATCTTCAAATGATAAATTGCAATATAAATGGGGATTACAATGGGCTTTCGAGATGTCATTCTCAAACCCAATACCTGTGGTCATGGAAAAATCATCGTGCGCCATAGCCACTCCCCCAAAACCAGTAGGATCTGATCATTATTACTCGTGTTGGCGGCTTCACTGTTGCCCACGGTAGAGGAAGATTTACCCGTCTCTTGTTTGGTAGTCTTGACGCCCTTTTTGTGACCATCGGACCACCACTCTGGATAACCGACAAGCCTGAAGCATTGTTCTTTGGTATGTTTTGTCATACCACAGTGAGTACACTTAAGGTGAGACTTGTCTCCTTTACTCGACGATCCGGATTTTTTGTCATATCTTGGAGTATGTTTGGATGTCTTCTGGGCGATCGATTCGATCAATTTCACCCCATATCCCTTGTAGTAGTGTAATCCAAAAATCTTCAAGAGAATTTTCATTTTGTCTGATGTCGTTAGCTTTAACGTGAAGGTTGAATGTCTGCAGTTTGTCTCTACCACTGCTATAGGTGACCACCAAAGCATCCCACAATGACTTTACTGTGGGGAACTCGGTTAGGTTTCCTGCGAGCACCGGTTCAATATTCTAGATAAGCCATGAAAAAACGACTAAGTCGTCTTGTTCCCATTGTTCATAGGTTTCATCATTCTGATTTGGCGGATTTGAGTTTAAATGTTTCAACAAGGCTTTCGATTTTCCGCCTATGGCAACCCGAATCATTAGGGTCCATAGTGCATAATTTTGGCTTTTGAGTTTGAGATTAATCTGTAGGCTATCAGAAAGTTTGGGGTTTTTTTGTTGGGAATTTATCCCATGTTTGAGAAAATTGGCGAGTTGTAAGGATAGGTCACTGTTACCGTCTTCGGACATGGTGACAAGTTGTGGGTTGTGGTTGATTGTGAACTTGGTAGATGATGAGCAGGTCAACAAAAACCATGCTCTGATACCATCTTATCAAGAGATAATTGAAAGACAAATTGTATTAAAAGGAAATTTTATATTGCACGAGCTTATTTTACAAGAGAAACAAAACATTTAGTTATACTATTGTATAATGATACTAATTAAAGTAAACAAGTTATCAATGGCTGTAATTGTTGTGGCAATGAAACCAAATATTTGACCCTATAAATATAGGATATGATGTAAATGAGAGCCAATCTTGCTGATCCTTTGAATTATTTTAATAAATATTTTATTTGTTTCCATTCCTTTGTTTCAACAATAGCTACATGGAGATAAAAATTAGGAGCCAACCAACATAATTCTATCTGTTGAAATCACACAAGCTTATGTTGTGTTACAATCTAGCAACTTTCAAGACTTAACTTATATATTTTATTTGACGCACCACTAGAAATATAAATGGGATCGGCATCAACTTTAGAATATAACACAACTTTTCTCGATTAATTACACTTTTTTTTTCTTTCGAATATATATTGCATACATACATGGTTACACAATGGTAGTACATTAGACATTTATTATTTTGTTAACAATACAATATTTTCATATATAAAAAAGTTAAATATAATATTTAGACATATACATACTTTTAAGGGTTAGGTTATAATAGGAAGTATAGTTTTTGTAGGAAGGATAAAAAGTAATCTTGTTCATTGATTTTGAACATGGAGGGTTGAGATTAGTTTAGGGGGAAATCAAGTGTGAATATAAGGGAAGGTGTATAAAAGGAATAACACATTTGTTGACTTTCTCTCTCCACATGCAAGACACATGTCAAATTCCCCCATTATTTTTAAACGTCCATAACTTTTTTTTACGACTTTTTATTGAAAAACAAATTCACCATACTAACGAGTGTCTTTTTTTCTTTTATATGAGTACCATATTGTTATATAAAAATTGAAAAAAAATAAGTGGGTTTTTACAAATTGTGTTTTACCAAAATTGTGTTTTATAAAATTGTGTTATACAATAGTATTTTTTATTGTGTTTTTTTTCATTGTGCTTTTTCCATTGTGTTTTTTATATTGTGTCATACAATTGTGTTTTTATATATCATTGTGTTTTTTTTTCATAGTGTTTTTTTCCATTGTGTTTTTTACATTGTGTTTTTCATAGTGTTTTCCATTGTGTTTTTTTGGACTTTTCCGGTGAGGCGGCGGCGGTTGGTGACGGTTGTGGTGGCGGTGGGCGGTAGAGTGGTGGTGGTTGTAGGAGATGAGTGAAGATGTAATTGGGTTTTATGTAAATGAGTTTAATGTAAGTGAGTTTTGAGATTAAAGTATGTGGGTTTTGAATTTTTGATATTAAAGTGTTAGAATAAAATACCCTCCTTCCTAGCCTTCTTAGAAAAATCAAATTTCTTATTTGAACCTAACCCTTTTATGATTGACATTTAGCTCATGAATATCTTCCTTCTTGAGAGAGACTTAAATATTATCATCGACATTTAGTTGGGATGTTTATATATAATCTTTGTTTATACCATCTTACTGATTTATTTATCTTGGATCCACGTTTTCAATTAGACAATGTAGTGGAGGCGTTTTAGTTAACAAAAATGGTACAAAATTGTTGCCACGTCACTGGCATGTAGACAGAAAGATATTCACTAACTAAATCATCAAACATATGTAATGATTTAACCATATTGTTAATCACTATTTAATCTATTTTTTTAATTATAAAATGAGGGGTATTTTGAGTTTGGTTGGAATTGGATATGACCCCTCCTCTTTCCCCTTTGGAGTTGCCAGACTAGCGCCCATGGGGGCTAGACACCCTTTGGTGCCCTCATGATTCATCAGTATAATGGTTTAACATGCCAAAGTACGGTGGGGTGGTAGGGAGTCCCCCCACCTCTTCACTACACGTAGTCCTAGGGATGTAAACGAGCTAAGCCACTCGAGTTCGGATTGATTAAAAAGATCGAAATGAGCCAAACATTTTTTAACTCGGGCAAAGCCTGAGCCTCAAATAAAGTCTGTTTAGTAATTGAGCTCGAGCCTTGTGTATTTTTCAATTTTATCTATTTTGGACTTCTATGTATTAATTTCATTTTGCACCGCTGAGCTCGAGCCGAGCTTTGACTTGTTTAAAGCACTACGCAAGCTTAAGCCAAGCTTATGCTCGTTTAAGGTTTTTCCAATAATAATAATAATAATAATAATAATAATAATAATAATAATAATAATAATTAATAACATATATAAGATCTGAGCCCGAGCTCGAAAAAACAACTCACAAGCCAAACTCGAGATTTAAAAAAATAGCTTGAATTCTAGTACATCGAAATGAGCCAAGCTCGAGCCTAGTCAAGTTCGGCTTCAGCTTGGCTCGTTTACACCAATAAATCGGAGATTCTAAAAGTTAGTCTCTCCGATAAATTCCGATGGCGAGACAAGTACAAAATAAGGGTTTCATTTTTCTCACTTCTAAAAGGAATAAACATGAGACACGAAACAATTAGTCTCTCATATTTTTCTCCACATAGGAACAAAATGTAAACTTCATTATTTTAAGCATTTTAAAGTATCCATATATGCTATAAAATTTGAAATTATGCATAATTCACAGCAGTATACTTGTATATGAACAAATGTATATAGCTTACATAAAAGTTATTTCACATCAAATTGTGTTTATTTTAGGGGCGAATTTATTATGGGTTCATCCAATACAAAAAACCTAACAATTTTAAAATTTTATGTGAAAATGATATATTAAAAATTCCAATGAACCCATAAGAATATTAAAAGTGAGTCCACAACAAAGAATTTAACATGATGTAGCGGCAAACTCCTTAAAATCTTCTAACTGGAAACGTCTCAAGTTAAAATCTATCTAATACTGATTTTTTTAACCTGTTTCGTATGTGTGCGCATGTGTGTAAATTATCATTGTATTATTATTAGTTGGGACGTTCCAAAAGTTAGTCACCCAATATACTCCGGTCTCAACCATACAAGAACAAAATACAGGTTTCATTTTTCTTGTCACTTCTAAAAGGAATTAATGTGAACCACGAAACAATTAGTCTCATAAAATTTTTCCTTATAGGAACAAAATGTAGACTTCATAACTTTTTTTTCTTTTGAATAACCAAATATTATTTACACGTGTCCCTCTGCTTAAACATCAACATCGAATTTGTTATTAAACTATCGTTACCACGACACCAAATGGTGTGAGGTTTTCATAGTTTTAAGTAGCTATATATGTTATAAAAACCGAAACTATGTATAATTAAAAGCAACGTACATGTAAATAAACAAATGTGATGTGACCTCTCATATTTGTTGGGGGAGAACAAAGCCTTCTTTATAAAGAGGTGGATACGTTTCCCATCATAACACGTTTTAGGCGTTTAATGCTAGTGGATGAGAGGAGAATTCCACAGTTAAATGTGCTCAAGAGGGAGTAGTATCAGAATGGGTGACTGAGTGACCTTCTAGGAAGTCTCCATTTGGGCAACCAAAAGCAAATTCGTGAAGCGACGGTGGTACGTCCCGGCCAAAGTGACAATATTATGGTGCGGCGGTAGCTGGGTTGTTACAGATGGTATCAAAGCCAGAGTCGGACGGTGGTGCCTGGTCCCGCGAGGACACTGAACCTCTAAGGGGGTTGGATTGTGACATCCCGCATCGGTTGGGGAGGAGAACAAAACCTTCTTTATAAGAAGGTAGATACCTTCCCCATCATAATGCGTTTTGGGCGCTTAATGGTAGTAGATGAGAAGATAACTCCATATCGGCCGTGGACATGAGAGAGATTCTTGGTTCATAAGTAAACGCCCTGCCTCTTAAATCACCAATGCGTTTTGGGCTTAATGGTAGTGGACGAGAGGAGAGCTCCACAGTTAAGCGTGCTCAGGTGGGAGTAGTAGTAGGATGGCTGACCTCCTTGGAAGTCTCCACCTGAGCAACCAAAAACAAATCCGTGAGCTATTCGTGGGCAAAACGGATAATATTGGTGGTGCGAGGGGCCGGATGTTACAAGTGGTATCAGATCCACTCCTGTGTCGTTCGGGATGGTGGGGCAAACCTCATTAGAGACGGTGAGTCCCCGGGGGTGTCGCGGGGTACACCTTAGGCAAATCCTACATCCTGGATTGGTTGGTGGGGCAAACCTCATCGAGGACGATGAGTCCAAAGGGGGGTGGGGGGTGTTTGTAACAACACCCTGGGAAAATCCCACATCGGTCATGGACAGGAGAGATTCTTGGTTAATAAGTAAATGCCCCGCCTCTTAAATAACCAATGCGTTTTGGGCTTAATGTTAATGGACGAGAAAAGAGTTCCACAGTTAAGCGTGCTTAGGTGGGATTAGTAGCAGGATGGGGACCTCCTGGAAAGTCTCCACCTAGGCAACCAAAAACAAATTCGTGAGCTATTCGTGGGCAAAGCGGACAATATTGGTGGTGCGAGGAGCCGGATGTTACAGCTTAATGGTAGTAGATTAGAAGATAACTCCACAATTAAGCGTGCCTAACTGGGAGTAGTAGTATGATGAGTGACCTCTTGGGAAGTCCACCTGGGCAACCAAAAACAAATCCATGAGCTCTTTATGGGCAAAGCGGACAATATTGGTGGTGCAAGTGGCCGTATGTTACAAGTGTTATCAGAGACACGTCTGTGCTATTAGGGTTGGTGGGGGCAAACCTCATCAATGATATTGGTGAGTCCCCGGTGGTGTCGCGAGATACACCTTACGCAAATCCCACATCCTGGATGGGATGGTAGGGCAAACCTCATCGAGGACGATGAGTCCAGGGGGGGGGGTGTTTGTAACATCCTAGGCGAATCTCACATTGGTCGTGGACATGAGAGATTCTTGGTTCATAAGTAAATGCACAGTCTCTTAAATCACCAATGTGTTTTGGGCTTAGGTGGAAGTAGTAATAGGATTGGTGACTTCCTGGAAATCTCTACCTAGGCAACCAAAAACAAATCCGTAAGCTCTTCATAGGCAGATCGGGCAATATTAATGGTGCAAGGGGCCAGATGTTACAAGTGGTATTAGAGTCAGGGCCGGACCGGTAATGCCTGGCCCACGAGGACGCTGGCCCCTAAGGGGTGGATTGTGGCATCCCGCATCGGTTGGGGAGAAGAACAAAGTCTTCTTTATAAGGAGGTGGATACTTTCCCCATCATAATAAGTTTTGGGCGTTTAATGGAAGTGGATGAGAGAAGAACTCTATAGTTGAGCGAGCTCATGTGGGAATAGTATCAGGATGAGTGATCTTTTGGGAAGTCTCCACCTAGGTAACCAAAAGCAGATCCGTAAGGCGATGGTGGTACGTCCCGTTCAAAACAGACAATATTATGGTGCGGCGATAGCTGGGGTGTTACATGACAACCATCATCGTTTCCGGCGTTCTCGGCTACCAATCTAGCATGTAAAATTAACAGTCTTTGAAAAGTGAACTTCATATCATGTATAATTAGTTCTCTTTTTTAATTTGATTTTACACGAAAAGAGAATAATAAATTAGGGTTCAAATAGAAAAGAAACTTTATCTGATTTATTGAACGACTAAATGTTACACTTTATAAAAATTAAATTAACCATGGATCTCATATTTTACATCCTAACCATCTTACTACCCCACTAAATTAGTGGGCTTATAACCCCCACTAAATTAGTGGGCTTACAATTCCAAATGGTGATGTTTTTGATAACGCTATAATTCCAACTTTTTATGATTATGATATAGTATACCTATCTTTTAACTAAAGTTCTTCTGATTTTATGAAAGCTATATGCATGTTCTTTTAAAAAAACCATATTTAAAACAATATGAAATAACTCATAACCAGTTGATCTAGTGAATATGATGCACTCTCTTACAAACGTAAGATTGTGGGTTCAAAATTGTAAGATTGTAGGTTCAAAACCTTTCAAGTACAAGCCAAATATGAAATTTTGTTGTAAAGTAAACACATAGCAAAAAAATAATCCTTACAAGATAAAGGTGGAATTTTGATGTTAAAAAAAATAAATAAAAGGGCAAATACCATAAAAAACCAATGTACTTTTTTTTTCTCATAAAAGTCCCTTAACAATTTTTTCCACATAAAAGTCCTTATACATGTTATTTTTGAACAAAATTGTGATTGTTTAAAATTAATTACAATAATGGTTCTCAAGTTTTACCATGTTACAACTTTAGTTCCCAAGTTTCAAAAAGGTTACAACTTTAGACTTGTTATTTGCATGAAAATAGCACCCTTGGTCCTCGAGATAGATGGAATTGACTTTTTATTTGTTAAATGAATATCCAAATTACTCATAACATAAATATAATATAAACAAATTTATTATTTATTTAAATGAAGTAATAATAGATCTTCAATTTCTTGTGGCATATATCCCCAGCTTGTTCATCCTACCGCCCATTAGCAAATCTGGCTACCCAACACCACCGCACCAGGCAGCAGACGCTACTCCTCGTAAGTCCTACCGCACCACCATACCCAAAACAAATATGGAATTCTTGCTCGAAACAAGCAACACTCTTTCAAACCCGCTGCCGCCACAATCGCCGGTGGTTACCATCGCTAGATCTGTGCTAAACTCGCCATCTTCTCCGCGGGACCGCGGCCATCACAGATCTTCATGCAGCTTGTCTACTCCATCGATCGTTGTCAAACTTGCCATTGCCATCTGCAGTCGATCGGGGATTATTGAGACCACTCCCAGCATCACCCATGTTTGAAATCCACCTGAAGTCTAGCTAGTGAGGTGTCGCCGGTCGGTGGCTATCATTCTCCGATCTTGCCTGAACAGCGAGCACGATGACCACTGTGTGAACAAGATAGGGGAGGGATATGGTTGTATTGAGTTTTAACACTTTAGTTTAGATGTATTTAAAATGATTTTATGCAATTGAATTATATTAATGACCATAATGTTTTTTTTTTAAATTTATGTAAGTAACAAAAAAAAAAAGTTGACTTCATCCATCTTGCGGACCAAGGGTACTACGTTCATGTAAACAACGGGTCTAAAGTTGTAACACTTTGAAACTTTGGACTAAAGTTGTAATTTGGTAAAAACTCAAGAGCAATCCATGTAATTAATTTTAAATAAATTCACAATTTTGTTCAAAAATAACATGTATAGGGACTTTTAGGTGCAAAAAATTGTTCAGGGACTTTTATGAGAAAAAACAAAAAGTACATTGGTTTTTTATGGTATTTACCCTAAATAAAAAAGACAAACTTTCAAAATAACAAATGATTATTCATCACATGTTATGCTCCCCATATATGATGTACTAGTTTGAGGCCTATGCATTACACGGGTAATTGATGAAAAATTTTAAAATTTAGCCATTAAGTGAAATGTAGTCAATAAAATAATCATATATTGTTAATATAATTATAATTTACATTAAAATTACACAAATTACATAACTAAGATTACACAAATATGTTATAAATAAGTAAAAACTTCCTTGTACACTACATTTGTGATTGTATTGGTCGGTATGCATTGTGTATCAAAAAATCAAAACCTCTAGTCCATATCTGCTTGTAACTCTTGATAAGGTAACATAAAAGTCTCCTTGTAACTCTTGATATGGCCACGTATAGTTGTCCGTGTGACAAATAAGGTTCTTCAAGTAAATACTAACCATAGATAAATAATAATATATCTATGAAACTAACAAAATAAAATTATTCATACACAAAATATCATACCTTTTAATCAAATAATATGATGTCACTTGAGATCATCCGCTCATGTTTATCCAAAAAACATGATTATTCCAAAAACCTCATTACATGAACTTTGATGATATAATCATCCTTAATATTTTTAGAATTTGAAATTGATTGATCATGATAAATTTGATGTCATTAATATTCTGTGCATGACAAATTTTTAATTAAATTATGCTTTACATTTAACAATTGTATAATCAGGCAACATATAAAACCGAAAATTAAAATATAACAAGATGATTTTTTTCATTTCACATGAAAGCAATTTCTAGGAAAATGACAAAGACATATGTACTAACCTTAAAGCTATTGTTCAAAATAACAGTGATTATTCAGGGTTAGTAGAATATTAGAAGATTTAAAGTTGCATAAAGTGAAGGTTGTGATTCTTATATATAATAGTTGAAAGTATTGGATAAGGAATGTGTAAATTTTGAATACTAATCCCGTGTTATTAGTTATTATCATGGGTAGTTGTTGAAATATTTAATTAATCGATATATTGAAAAGTAAATATTGATATTATTATTGCTAAAACCCTTTATACTATACAAAAAATTTATATAAATAAATGACAGATAATTCATTTAGTAAATCGTTATACATATAGATTATAATTATAAAATTCAACTTTAATGATTTAATACTAAACACCAAGATATATATAATAGGTATTGCATTATCCATGTTTGCAATATTTATACAAAATGTTTTGAGAAAATTAAGAGAATACACATTTTTCTGAGTTCAAATGCACATGAGAAAATTTTTAATCCAAATTTAAAACTAATCTTATATAAAAAATTATGCACTGCTGTTCGAATCCCAGTTTAAAAACAATTTGTATTTCATTACCATGCAAATCCAAATTATTCGACAATGATGCACCTTTATTTATTTGCAGTTACTGTAACTTTAAAATTTTATTCTGACGGGTCTGCAACTTCAAGTTTGATATTTCCTTATTTTCTTATTTCACCATTAATATTAATGAATGAATCAATTAGGATTTACAGTTAATAAAAATAAACTTAAATTCATATATTGAAATGGATTAAAAGATAAGGACCATATATTGAAATTAGTTGAAAAAAGGCGAGGAGGGCTATTGGATTGACAAGTGGCAAGAATTTGTAGTCTTTTATTAGAATAGATAGATTGAAAAATGGATTTTATTAATTCCACCCTTATGAGGTTGACCAGTAATAATCCCATATTAGAAAATTGTTGTCGTTGGTTCCAACTTTAAAATTATTTGTTTTCACTGCACACCTGACGGGCGACCTGTAGAAAAGCAACTAAGTGATATAAAAGATATAATTACGCGTACGGGATTAAGTTAATTCCATGGAATTAGTTGACTACGGTTGCTCGTGTGTTTGCAGGTTTAAGGAGCTAGAGAGGGGTGTTACGAGAACACGGGCGAAAACGGTGAAGGAAACGGAGCTGGAACGCGAGAGATACGAAGAAATCAAGTCGCGGAATTGAGCTCCACCGTGGCCCACGGTCTGAACCGTGGACCATGGTCCACCTGATGCAAAAACTCGAGAGTCCACCGTACCGTGGAGAAGAAGGGAACCGTGGAGATGACCGTGGCCCACGGTCGTGCTGGTAGATCTGTTGACTTTTGGTCAACCATGGACCACGGTTCACCCCGTGGCCCACGGTCCTGGACGGAGACAAAGTTGCATGTCTTTTAATAGGTCGTTTGGGAGTGTCTTTTGGACTACTTTTTCACCTTGGCCGGCCTAGAGGCGATTTTACAAAAACATTATTTTGGGTCTTGTATTGATTTGTTTTGTGTCTTGGATTGTGAGAAACAAGTTACTTGATGCAAAGATGATCTCCCGAACCATGAGTGGCTAGTTACTTCGGTATTTCTCTCGGGATGTAAGGTTATTTGCAAAACACTTTTGTTTCTTGTTCTTGAACTTGGATTGATTATCTAAATGCTATGTTAGTATGATCTTGTGCTTGTGTGATTGTTTGTAGCTTGTCCATATTGTTTCCATCTAGCTTTTAGCCATATGTTCTTGGTGTCTTGGCAATCGAGATTGAGTGGAAAGAACTAGGGAGAATAGTATTGATTGATTAATTAAGTAGCAACCTCGCATTCTAGAAATCCGAGTACTTAGTGCTTGATTAATCACAACAATTGCATACACACAAAACCGAGATATTACGGTTTATCCATTGAGCGTTAACAAAAGTGTTGAATAATAACCCGAACCCCGAGAGGAATACTTGTTTAATTATTCGTTTACAACTTTCATTTAGTTTAATTTAGTATTAAAAATCAGATCCAAACCAACTTGGAAATTACTTTGTGTCATTTACATTTATCTTAGTTTAGTCGTTAAGCTACTTGGTTAACACATTTTCCATAAACCCTTCGTGTTCGATACCCACTTACTGCTATCTAATTTAGTTGTATTTGGTTTAAGTTTGAGTGAGCCTTCGACCTCACGTCAAATTTTGGCGCCGTTGCCGAGGAGTAGTGCGCAACGTGTGTTACTTTTGTAGTTTTTATTTAATTGTTATTGTCAGTTTTACGCGGGTTGTACTAGTGTGTAGGTATCTACAGGTATATGCATACGCGAAACTCTCGGTCTTCATCACCGTTAGTTTTTGATCTGGAAATTGAAAGATCTGCTCGCCAGAATCGGATTCTTCAAAGGGAGAATAAGATTACCAGGACACCAAGCACGCACAGTCAAACAACTGACACCATAAACATGGCTTCGGGTCAATCCGTACCACCTATACCACCACCCATCAACCTAGAAAATATTCCTTCCAATGAAACCGTTACCACTCCAAATCCTACTAGTGAGCCCACTTCGACCGTGTTTAGCTTTCAACCACCATTTAACCTTCCACCATTGACTAATTTCATACCCACTGAAGGACAATCATCGAACTCACAACAACAATCACCTTTCCAATTTCAATAAAATCCGTCTTATAATCAACCATACACATTACCACAAGACCCACCCATCATCCATACTTCACCGGGTCTTAGGTCAGGCCCGCATTCATTTGGCGGCCATGTTTTGGTGATAATAGCGAAGGGTACGAAGAGTATGAAGAGGGGTATTCAAGTGGGGGCGACGGAAATCAAGTAAGGGTACAAGGTCAATTTGGGTATGTTGCGCAACAACAAGTGCAACATTGGGGTGTACCACATGTAAATCAAGCACCATTCCAACAACCACAACCATTGCAACAAGTTCCTCCACAACCTCATTTTCAACAACATCAACAACCAATACCTCAACCTCAATTCCAACAATACCCACCGCCGAGGCCCGTGTATAGGCAATCGGGCCAACCGAGGAGTACCAATGGGGGTACCGAGAAGGCATGTGAGAGAGATGGCGAGGGGAATCGAAGCTCACTTTCGACCAATCATTACAAACAACCCATCTCCGGTGGTCATTCCTCAACATCAAAATGGAAGAACATTTGAGGTTAGAACCAACGCACTCCAAAGTTTACCAAAGTACAAGGGTTTAGCAACTGAAGAACCCTATTTCCATTTGTAGGCATATGACTCGATTTGCAACACGATCGGGGGTCAAGGTTTTTCACCGGATGAGGTCAAGTTGGTTTTATTCCAATTTTCGTTAGAAGATAAGGCAAAAAGATGGTTTTACACCTTGCCTTCCGCATCAATCTATACTTGGGCCGAGATGCAACAAAGGTTCTTGGAAGAGTTTTACACAGCCCAAAAGACAAATGACGCAAGACGAAGTTTGAGAAGCTTCCAACAACAATCGAGTGAGATGTTTCATGAAGCCTTTGAGCGATTCAACATGATGATCAATAATTGCCTTCACCACGGTATTGCTCTTTGGGAATTGTTGAACGCGTTTCATGAGGGGTTGAGTACCGAAAACGAACGGGACTTAATGTCAATCACAAATGGTACATTTGGTACAAATTATGAACAAGATGATTGGGCATTCTTGGAACAAATGTCGGTTACATCGAAGAGAAAAGCTCAAACTGCAAGAAGAGCAAGACCGGCTACCACGAGACCACAAGTGCATGCGGTTAACAATGAAGAACCTCAAGTCTCTAATCAAGTGTATGATGTATGCACGAGCTGTAACGGGTTAGGACATGCAAGTGATTTGTGTCCCGGTGTGGAAGGGCAAGTTGAAGAGGTAAATGCAATTCAAGGTCAAGGGGGTGGTCGGAACTACAACATGAATTAAAACACCTACCACCCCGGGTTGAGAAATCATCCCAATTTTCGATATGGAAACCCATCGACTCAACTCAACCCTAAATTCCAAGGAACTTCTCAAACCCATTTTGTCCCTCGTCGACAATATTTCAATCAAGGGAATGCTCAAGGTGGGAACAATCAAGGAAGTCAAAATCAATTTAAAGGAACGGGTGGAGGTCAAATCGGGTCTTCGGGCCAAGGTGCATCAAGTGGGAATGAGGTAATGGATATGCTAAAGTCAATGCAACAAGACATGCAGAAAAGGAATCAACTTGATGAAGCCCGAATGCAAAAGGACGAAAGTCGAGACAAGGCCATCCAATCATTGACCACACAAATGGGTCAACTTGCAACCGAGGTGGCGGAATTGAAGAAAAACAAAGGTAAATTGCCAAGCGACACCAAGGTAAACCCTTCTCATAACTCATCTCGTAATGTTCCTATTAATCATGTTAGTGTGTTGAGAAGTGGTAAAGAGTATAAGGCGAACTTGTCGCCGGATTTGGTTGATGGGGAAGTTGAGGATATCACGGGTAAAGAAAGTGATGATGAAGAAGTTGAAATTAATAAACCTACTAAACATGTCACTTTTGAGAAACCAACCCAAGCCTCAGGTCAAGCCCAAAATTTAAATGACAAAAATAAGGAAGTGGAGTCAAATGTAATTCCATTTCCTTCGGCTTTACTTGACCCGGGCAAGAAAAATGTGATTTCAAAATGGGGTCCTCAAAAGGAGGAAATGTGGGATGTGTTTAAGCAGGTTAAAGTAAACTTACCTTTACTTGAAGCAATAAAACAAGTGCCCGCTTATGCGAAATTTTTAAAAGAATTATGCACTCAAAAGAGGCAACAAAAAGTGCCTAAACGGGTGGATTTAACCGAGCGGGTAAGTGTGGTTTTAAAAGGAGATCTCCCTCCTAAGCTTCAAGATCCGGGAACACCCTTAATTAACTTTCAAGTAGGTGATTTTCAAATGTCTAGGGCGTTATTGGATCTTGGGGCCGGGGTGAGTATTCTTCCGGGGGTTTGTATGACCAATATGACTTTGGTCCCTTGAAACGTGTGGAGACCAGGTTGTATTGGCTGATTTGTCTGATAAACTCCCCCGGGGAATCGTACGGGATGTGATTGTGAAGGTTGAGGAATTCTATTATCCTGTGGATTTCTTGGTCTTGGATTATTCATCGGGTGACTCAAGTCAACAACAAAATATTATCTTGGGTCGTCCATTTTTGAACACGGCTCATGCCATCATTGATTGTAGGTTCGGTACTGTTGACATGGCATTTAGCAACCGGAAAATGCGTTTAAATGTTTTTACTAACGTTGATAATTCTTTGAGTGGTGAAGAATGTTTTTGGCAGATGTGGTGGATCATTGTAATCCTCATGAATATGATGAAGATTGTATGGAAGCTTGTATTTGTGATGATTCTGAACAGGTACACGTGTGTGCTTTGCGGTTGGAGGAGCACAAACAAGATGCTTTAGCTTTGCAAGAGAAGAGACCACATGGACACATCAAACGGAAAGTTTGCCAAGGGATATCAACTCGGACACAAAACCACCCTTGGAATGTCCGCCAAAAGTGGAGTTGAAGGAGCTTCCAAGTCACTTGAAGTACGTTTTCTTAGGAGAGAATGAAACCCTTCCGGTTATCATTGCCTCTAATTTGGAGGAAGTTCAAGAGCGGGCATTGATGAAGGTGTTGGGTGCACACAAGGCGGCCATTGGGTGGACACTTGCAGATTTGAAAGGTATTAGTCCTTCTATTGTTATGCATAAAATAATTACAAATGAGGAGGCTAAACCAACACGAGAGACTCAAAGGAGATTGAACCCGAACTTGCGGGAAGTGGTGAAGAAGGAGGTAATCAAGTGGTTGGGTGCGGGATCTTTTATCCCATTTCAGACAGTGCGTGGGTGAGCCCGACACAGGTAGTGCCCAAGAAAGCCGGCATCCAGGTACTTAAAGATGATATTGGTGAGCAAATCGCCACCCGACCGGTAACCGGGTGGCGAGTGTGCATCGATTATAGGAAATTGAATACCGCCACCTCAAAAAATCATCTTCCGTTACCGTTCATTGACCAAATAATTGAAAAACTTGCGGGTCAAAAATATTATTGTTTTTTGGATGGGTATTCGGGGTATAATCAAATTGCAATCCATCCCGATGACCAACACAAGACCACTTTTACTTGCCCATATGGCACCTTTGCTTTCAGACGGATGCCATTTGGGTTGTGTAATGCCCCGGCCACTTTTCAAAGATGTATGATGAGCATATTTTTGGATATGGTCGGGGATTCACTTGAAGTTTTCATGGATGACTTTTCCATTTTTGGTTTAACTTTCGAGGCTTGTCTCAATGATTTAGAAAAAGTTTTAAAACGATGTGTCGAGACAAACTTGGTTTTAAGTTGGGAGAAAAGTCATTTCATGGTGCAATAAGGTATTGTGTTGGGACATGTGGTGTCAAGTAGGGGGATGGAAGTCGATCAAGCAAAGATAAAAGTAATTTCATCCTTACCACCCCCGAAAAATGTTAAAGGGGTGAGGTCGTTTTTGGGACATGCCGGCTTCTATAGAAGATTCATTAAGGGTTTTAGTGTAATTTCAAAACCCTTATGTAATCTTTTGTTGAAGGATGTCCCTTTTGAGTTTACTATAATGAGTGTTTGCATGCGTTTGATAGTTTGAAGAAAAAGTTAGTGCAAGCACCCATTTTGCAATCCCCGGATTGGTCAACACCATTTGAAATTATGTGCGATGCGAGTGACAACATGGTGGGAGCGGTTTTGGGTCAAAGAGTGGACACAAAGCCGGTGGTGATCTATTATGCGAGCAAGACTTTATCTGAGGCACAATTGAACTACACCACCACCGAAAAGGAGTTGCTATCGGTGGTGTATGCCTTAGATAAGTTTCGCTCGTATATCTTGGGAAGTAAAGTTGTGGTGTACTCGGATCATAGTGCGGTGCGTTATTTGATGGAAAATAAGGATGCAAAACCGCGTTTGATTCGATGGGTGTTATTGTTGCAAGAGTTTGACCTTGAAATTCGCGACAAGAAGGGATGTGAAAATGTCGTGGCCGATCACTTGTCGAGAATTACCCTTGAGGGTGTTGATGATCCGAAAGAGATAAACAAGAGATTTCCGGATGAACAGTTGCTCGTTGTTTCGACCGCACCGTGGTATGCCCATTATGTCAATTATTTGGCCACGGGTGCGATTTCGGAATATTGGTCCAAGAAGAGAAGGCAACAATTTGCAGCCCAAGTTAAGCAATACATTTGGGATGAACCGGATCTCTTCAAGATTGGAGCGGATCAAGTAGTGAGAAGATGTGTACCCAAGAACGAAGTACAAAAGATCTTGAAACACGCTCATTCGTCGGAATTTGGGGGCCATTTTAGTGGCTCTAAAACGGGGTACAAAGTACTTATGTGTGGATTCTATTGGCCGACGATTTTCAAGGATGCTAGTGAATTCGCTCGGCATTGTTTAGATTGCCAACAAATGGGGGGTATATCGAAATGGAATGAAATGCCGTTACAACCTATTTTGGTTGTAGACATTTTCGATGTGTGGGGCATAGACTTCATGGGCCCGTTTCCAAATTCGTGCGGGTACTTGTACATTCTTGTTGCGGTTGACTATGTGTCAAAATGGGTCGAAGCGGTTGCAACAAGAACTAATGATCATTCCGTGGTGTGCAAGTTTGTACAAGCCAACATCTTCTCAAGATTTGGGATTCCCCAAGTTATCATAAGTGATGGTGGATCGCATTTCAAGAATTTTGCATTTGGAAAATTGTTGAAGCGTTATGGTGTGAATCACCGAATTGCAACACCCTATCATCCTCAAACAAGTGGCCAAGTTGAAGTGTCGAATTGACAAATTAAAGAAATTTTGATGAAGACGGTTCGAGTTGATAGAAAAGACTGGTCGACTAAGTTAGATGATGCATTGTGGGCCTATCGCACGGCTTACAAGACGCCAATTGGTACTACTCCGTATCGGTTGGTGTATGGAAAGGGATGTCATTTTCCAATGGAGTTGGCTCACCAGGCATTATGGGCAATTAAGTGTGTTAATTTGGATTACAAGGGAGCCGGTGAGTTAAGAAAGTTGAAATTGAACGAGTTGGAGGAAATCCGGGATGAGGCATATGAATGTGCTTCGAATTACAAAGACAAATTGAAGAGAGTGCACGATGCCAAGATAAGGAAACGAACATTTGAGGTTGGGCAAAAAGTGTGGCTTTATAATTCAAGACTCAAATTGTTTCCCGGAAAGATCAAGAGCAAATGGATGGGCCCGTTTGTGATCACTAGGGTCGGGAAGTTTGGCGATGTGGAGATTGAAGACATGCAAAGTCAAGCTAAACAAGTTGTGAATGGCCATCGTCTCAAACCATACTTAGAAGGGAAAGATGTGAACATGCTTAACAATGACAAGGTGAGTTTCCTCTTAAGCTCACCGGACGGTTCCACCGCATAAAGGCCAAGGTGTGTTGTAGGGTGTAAATAGTTTTTGTTAACATTGTTTTTCAAAGTTACCTCTCTCTCTCGTGGGAGTGTGTTCGAGTCAAGTATGGGGAAGTCCTTAGGAATTTCTCTACCGCATTGAGGACAACTCGGGATTTTCATGGGGGTAGGGTAATTTTAGTTTTCATTTATTCTAAGTATCGATTAATCTTTAGTTTTCTTTCCTTTAAAAAAAAAGGTCAACCGTGGACCACGGTTCAGACAGTGGGCCACGGTCATGTCAGCGTAAGACACGGTCCAGAGAGTCACCACGGTACGGTGCTTTCTGGAAATTCTGGAACAACATCACCGTGGACCACGGTTCACACCGTGACCCACGGTCCCTCCTAGCTGGATCGTTGAATTTGGTCAACCGTGGACCACGGTTCACACCGTGGCCCACGGTGCGCGTAGAACTGCTGCAGTTTTGGGGGTAAAGGGCACTAAACGAGTTTTAAATTTTTTTTACAACCATTTTCAACCACAAACTTCACCAACCCGTTTCTATACCTTCATATTCTATCTTTCAAACCTTAATTTCACCATCTCTTTCTCTCATTAACCCCAAAACCTAAACTTGTTAACCATTTTGTAAGTGAATTCGTGAAAGGATTAACAATACAACTCTCTTTCCTTCTCATTCTCAAGTGTTATCCTGTTGTGAGGATTTGAATCCCGAAAAGTTCAAAATTTTTGGGGGTTTCTTGTTTGCTCGTCAAGAATTACTTGTATCATTCTAACACACCAACCAAGGTATGTATTTGAATTCTTTGAATACATTGCAGAAATTGTTAGGATAGTGTTAATTTGTGTAAACCCACTTGCTTGTCAGTGATAATGGTTACAAATTAGAGTTGTGGATAAGAAATAAATGCTTGAAATTAGTGATTTTTCATGGAAAAGTTGAAAAATTAAGTGTTTATTGAAGATTTGTGACATTGGATTATAATAACAAGTTGTTTATCCACAACTATGGTAGCAAGCAAGTGTGGGGATGGACATATTGAATTAACTTGGTTGTATTTAGTGATTTGTGTGTATAGATGGGAAGGAATTCAGACAAGGGGAAAGGAAAGGCGACATCTTCGAGTAGCAGGCCGCCTAATCCAAAAGACAACGGTTGCGAGAGGAGCAAGAGCATGTTCAAGTAGAAGTCCCAAGGCCCGACTGGAGGGATGGGGTGCTATCGAGTTATGCTGTAGAATGGAAACCGGAGTTATTCAAGGAAAAGATGAGCGGTATAAAAGAAAGATTGGAAGGGTTCATGTGTGAAAAGGAGGTGACCGACTCGGGGTTTGAGGCATTTGGCGTATTCGACAAGTTCAAAGCTTTAGGTTGGGAAGCAGCTCTCCAGTGTTATGATGGAGAGAGCGCGGTGTTGTATGACAGGGAAATTGAGGAGTGGGTATCTACTTTGAGGTGCCCACCGTTTAGGAAGGGTTCGGAGATGAAGTTGATCAGTACTGTGGGTGGAACGACCGTGGAAATGTCCTTTGAAACACTCAATCAAGTTGCTCACTTCGACAGCGAGCCGGCCAATTCATATGTGTACCCGTCGGTCAAAGATTTGATTGACCATCCCGATAGAGGCCCACAATGGTATAATATACTATCGTCGGTATTGGCGGGGGGTAGAGGTATGGGGTCAAACTTTAAGAGGAGGGAGTTGAGGATTCAAGCTCAATTGTTGATGACGATATGTCTATCTAATGTGATACCCCGCCGGAGCGACATTTCGGTAGTGAGAAACAGTGATATGCCGGTGTTGGCCGCATTGATGAATGGACAACCGTGGATCTCTTTTCGCTACTTGGCCATGTTGAAAATATGGACGAGTAAAGAGAGCACAAGAGGAGGCTGATCCCACATTGCCGATTGATCACGGCAATACTGAATTTGCATGGCGCCATTCCAACAGGCGCGGTTGGATTGAAAAAGACGTTTACGGAACACAAATTGGATTCATTGGGCCCGGGTTGGACTTATACAAAAAACGAACGGTACCATCAATTGAAGAACAGTAGTGTGAAGTGGTGAGTGTTAAGGGAGGATGTTGAGAAGGAAGCGGATGAAGAACAAGAAGAAATAATAGAAGAGGGAAGTGACGATGATGAAATGGAGGTGGTTGGTGAGGCGAATGTTGGTGGTAGTGGGTCCCAACAAAGGGGTTGGGACTATTCTTCGGATTACGCGTCATATGGAGACAATTGGGCCCACATGGGTTCGATAAACGAGGTGGTGGAGAGGCATCGGCCCTCCACTTTTGATACTTGGTCGGAGGAGACTCGGTCACTTTTCGACCATCAAACTTTCATGGGGGCGTATCATGAACGGGCCGAGAAAGAGAGGCACGATCGCAACGAGATGTGGAACCGTGCTCATGTCTATGCGCGCGAGCACAAAACAAACATGCGGTACATGGATGACAGGAACAGAAGAATGCATGAACAATGGCATGCAGGTGAGGAGGTCGTCCCAGATCCACCAAGTGTGGATTACACATCTTTGCCTCCATACGACGGCTCCGTGCGATACCCTGAGCCTCCATTGCACCACTCTATATGGGTGGACCCGATGCAGTTGATGGCACCACCACCACCATCTTCGGGAGAGGGCGGCAGCGGTAGAAGTGGAGCGTTTAACTTTGGTGAATTTTCGGACTTCATGACCTCCATTTTCGGGCCGCCTCAACCGCCTTACTATTGATAAGGGCCTCGTCACACCAGGTGCATGTGTTTTTGTTTATTGTGTACAGTTGTTTATTTTGTTTTCGGTTTAGTTTTTGGGTGGTGGGGAGGAGGATTGAATCTTTTGAGATCATGTTGCGGGTCGGAAAGAGGTGGTGTTTTTGTGTGTGCTTCTCTCAAAACCGTACATTGGGGACAATGTATCCCAAGTGTGGGGATGGGGAATCTTTTTGAAAAAAAAAATGATGAAAGAGATGTTAATTGAAAGAAAAAAACCGGAAAAGTGGTAAGATTGGCGGGGCAAAGTTTTGGTCCCCTTTCATGGTCATAATTCCCCCAAATCAAATTTTCTTAGCTATGTTAAAAATGTGGTCGAGTAGTATTCTAGGCAAGGTTAGCATGCTTTCGGTTTATCAAATCACATAACATGCCTACTGTCACTTGGGTATTTGGAAAACAAAGAGTGGTGACGAATTGGTAATTCTCCGTTAGAACTTGTGCCATCAATGCACTTCGAGATCTTAGCTTGGCATAAATGCAAAAGTGATTGAGGCACTTAGGTTAAAGCCTCGTCTCGGATGAGTGTGAGTGCGGGTTTTGGGGGTTGGGCCTCATACATTACACAAATGAGCGTGGGTAATGAGAGGGGCGGGGGGTTGGTTCCTTTAGAAAACTTGATTGGACCTATTCTTTTTATTTGATCAACCCCGATGTATTTGTGAGATGATCCGGCTTGATAAGTTCTTGGTAAAGGTAGTTGTTTTGATGCTAATCTATAGAGAGTAGTATGTAAGTGCTTATGTTAGTAAAAAAAAAAGAAAAAAAAAAGAGAAAAAAAAAGAAGGTTGAAGCAATATTTTTAGTCTTGTGTATCGAGTTGATGATACAAGTTGTGTATATAGTAGTGTGTTCGTTTGTTTATTTTAAGTTTTGATGTAACAAGCCGGGTCGGATTACTTGAGTCACTTTCAATATTCCCATTCCATACCCTTACACCTAGCCTCATTACAACCCATTTAAGACCTTTTGATTTGCATTTGTGTAAAAGCACGAGTAGGTGGAGATTTGACGGTGGTACAAGCGTATGTGTGGAGAATCGAGCTTTATTGTGATATTCGGAGCGGTCATCGATTAATGAGTTAATAGTGACGGTGTGTTATGTGTGAGTAAGGACCGAGAGCATGTTAAGGTTGACTAGAATCCTATGTTTTGAAATGTAATGTCAAGTATGCTAGTGCAACTTTTAATTATGTGGGAATAGGGTATGATTCGGGACCTCAACAGAGCCGGTCTTGTGGTATGTTTGGTGGTGTGTTTTGAAAGAAATTGTGATTTAAAAGTGTTGCTTGGGGACAAGCAACGGGTAAGTGTGGGAATGTGACGGGCGACCCGTAGGAAAACAACTAAGTGATATAAAAGATATAATACGCTTACGGGATTAAGTTAATTCCATGGAATTAGTTGACTACGGTTGCTCGTGTGTTTGCAGGTTTAAGGAGCTAGAGAGCGGTGTTACGAGAACATGGGCGAAAACGGTGAAGGAAACGGAGCTGGAACGCGAGAGATACGAAGAAATCAAGTCGCGGAATTGAGCTCCACCGTGGCCCACGGTCTGAACCGTGGACCACGGTCCACCTGATGCAAAAACTCCAGAGTCCACCGTACCGTGGAGAAGAAGGGAACCGTGGAGATGACCATGGCCCACGGTCTACACCGTGGCCCACGGTCGTGCTGGTAGATCTGTTGACTTTTGGTCAACCGTGGACCACGGTCCTGGACGGAGACAAAGTTGCATGTCTTTAATAGGTCGTTTGGGAGTGTCTTTTGGACTACTTTTTCACCTTGGCCGGCCTAGAGGCGATTTTGGAGAACAAAAACATTATTTTGGGTCTTGTATTGATTTGTTTTGTGTCTTTGATTGTGAGAAACAAGTTACTTGATGCAAAGATGATCTCCCGAACCATGAGTGGCTAGTTACTTCGGTATTTCTCTCGGGATGTAAGGTTATTTGCAACACACTTTTGTTTCTTGTTCTTGAACTTGGATTGATTATCTAAATGCAATGTTAGTATGATCTTGTGCTTGTGTGATTGTTTGTAGCTTGTCCATATTGTTTCCATCTAGCTTTTAGCCATATGTTCTTGGTGTCTTGGCAATCGAGATTGAGTGGAAAGAACTAGGGAGAATAGTATTGATTGATTGATTAAGTAGCAACCTCGCATTCTAGAAATCCGAGTACTTAGTGCTTGATTAATCACAACAATTGCATACACACAAAACCGAGATATTACAGTTTATCCATTGAGCGTTAACAAAAGTGTTGAATAATAACCCGAACCCCGAGAGGAATACTTGTTTAATTATTCGTTTACAACTTTCATTTAGTTTAATTTAGTATTAAAAATCAGATCAAAACCTACTTGGAAATTACTTTGTGTCATTTACATTTATCTTAGTTTAATCGTTAAGCTACTTGGTTAACACATTTTCCACAAACTCTTCGTGTTCAATACCCACTTACTGCTATCTAATTTAGTTGTATTTGGTTTAAGTTTGAGTAAGCCTTCGACCTCACGTCAACACCCGTTAAAAAAAAAAAAACTTAACTCCGTTAAAATCCATAATTACCATCACTATATTAGGGATTTTATGATAAAAATCATCACTTCCTCTAAAAACATCAAAATCAAAACGTGAAAACCTATAATTATCATCATTATATTATCAAGGTGCTTTAGCATGTATTATATGTTAAAATATGCTCTGAAACTGATTTTACTATTTTAGAAAAGACTTCCCGATTTAAATAGCAACCAGATATCTAAAATGTTGCTGGACATACACAATGCTCATCGGTCGTATGATTTAAAATTTAAACTTCATGAGCATGTTATATTGATCAATGTGACGAACAGGTGATGATAAGTTTTATCTCACATTTCATGTAATACATACATAAAGGTGACACGCGATCATTCTGTCGCTAACACTTGACTACAACAATAAAATATCCTTTTGAAATGAGTATAGAGGCATATTAGATACTAATATAATAATAACAAATGATAACTAGGTGTCGCAAAGTCGTCATTGGGCCACTTTGCGGCACCCTATTGTTCTCGGCATTTTGTTTATTTTTTTTTGTTTTGATTTTTGTTTTTAGTCTCGATAGCGTAACGAACGTAACGAAAACCGACTGGATGCAAATTTTTTTTTTTGTTTTAGTTATGGTACCTTAATTTTTTTGTTTTCGTTCGCGTAGACCTTTTGCCCTTCGTTTAGTTCTGTTACCGTAAAGAAGGTAAAGAAAACAACCGAATGCCAATTTTGTTTTTGATTTTTTTAGTTCGTGTACCGTGACGTAATGGAGGCGTCGCAAACCAACTGAATTTGCGTCATTCACCGGCTCAATAGTAGGGATTAACAACGCTCGGGTTTTACCAATGTTCGAGTTTTACCAACGAATTTTACCTCATTGGTCCACTCAATTTTACTATATTTTAATTTTGTTTTATTTATGGTTTTAGTTCTGGCACCTTAACGCTTGTAAACGAAACCGACCAAATTCGCTTTGACTTACTGCCAAAACATCTGGATTGACAATGTTTGGGTTTTACCATCCCCGAGTTTTACTGACTAGCCCCGATAACATGCCGGATAAAACTCTAGTTATAATAAATATTAAAAGTGCAGTTTTGACATTTGTGTCTATTTTCATTAGTTTACTCTATATTTGAGTGGATTTAAAGTTTAAGACTTGTTTCTTCAAGGTGTTGGGCAACGATTGGCGTTGGCTTGAATCCTAGATGGGTCGGTTTTCGATTTTATTTGGGGTTGTTTACAACTTTGGTTATTTGATAATTTCAGTCCCTTAATGCTAATAATTCAGTTATATTTATTTGACAATTAGATTTTATTTGGGGTTGTTTACAACTTTGGTTATTTGATAATTTCAGTCCCTTAAAGTTAACAATTCAGTTAAATTTCTCACTAACTTTGATTCTTAAATAAATCAATTTGACTAACTTTGATTCTTAAATTTACTAATTTGATGAACTTTGATTCTCAAAATAAATTAATTTGATTAATTCTTAAATTTACTAATTTGATGAACTTTGATTCTTAAAATAAATTAATTTGATTAATTTGATTTTTATGTAAATCAATAACAATCAAAATAAATTAATTCGATTAACTTTAATTCTTAAGCAAATCAATAAAAATTAGTTTTCAGATAATAATAATTAGTTTTAACAAAATGGGGCATTCCGAGAAGATTTTTATCTATGCCTTAACAAAAATTTTATTCAAGACGTTTTCGTTTCTTTACACCCATTTTTTTATTTAACTAAACTACTTTTAAAAGACAAAAATTTAGTAATAATATTCTTAAAATGTCAAACTAGATAAGTCACACACATCATTTGTGTAGGTCCCAACGCGGGTGGATCTAACAATAATCTTGGATCAACCGAGCTTAGTGCTAGCGGAAATCACCCTAAGCCACCTAAGCGGTCTCGGATCTTGAGATGTTATTTTCGGGTAGAAAGAGAATCGAGAGTAAGAGAGTAAGAAAGAGAGTTTGCAAAAGGTTTTCTATTGATCAACTATGAACTCTCACTTCTCATGACATGCTTCCTATTTATAGGGAAGCATAAATAGGAAGCATGCATGAGAAGTAAGTCACATCAAGTGCCCAATGGGCTTTACAACATTATTTCTCTTGGGCCTTTACATTCAATACTAACAACTAAAGCCTAAAACATATAATTACAATACAAAAGACTAAAACAAAATGGGACTAACAATCTCCCTCTAGTCTTTAGTATTGGAACCAGTTGGTGTCGTAATCCAGCCAGCCGTCCTCGGGTAGTGGAAGTTCAACAATTCTTCTAACAAATTTGTTGAAGGCTTCCACTATCCGGTCTGTGTTCTGACGAGCGATGTCCTCGACGGTTCCCAGGGGTGAATTGTAGAGCTTCTTGATGTCTTCTATGTTCAGCCCCATTAGCTCGTGCTCGTCAAATACACGAATTTCAGGCAGATCTTTGCAGCGTATGACGGCCTCCCCTGTCGTGTTGTCAAATTCCCAGCCAATGAAGTCTCGGAGGATGTTGGGAATAAAGGGCTCACCATGGTAGATGATATGACAATTCTTTGGTGCCCTGTATCTCCACATTGTTCGTGGCTCTCCGGTGGCTGGGTCTATCTCCTTTGGGTTCTTGTACTTCCGACCCTTATTCGGCTCAAAATCTTTGTAGTCGACCTTCGACTGACGATGAAGATAGTCTGGAATCCAACTTTCCAACGTACTTTCAACCGCACCATGGCCTAGAGCTTTTCGAAGATAATTAATGTCAAGCTCTGGTAATGACTTCAGCTCATGGTGGTCGAGATAAATCAGATCACCACTATACCGTCTAATCGCCCAACACGCGTTCTCCTTATTATACTTCGCGTATACAATCATCAAACATTGTGGTAAGGATAGATGAGATCGTGGGTGCATGCACGATTTGACACAATAATTCTTTCTTTTCCTCTTTGGTGGTTCCTGTGTCAAGTCGTCAGCTGGATTGGAGACGGGACCAGTAGCAGGAGTCTTTGAAGTTTGAACTTGAGCAGGAGGAGTGTCTAGATTAGGTGAGTAATTGATGTAGTCATCTTCAACACCTTCCTCTGTATTTTGTTCAATAAGTTGCTCCAAGTTCTTTCCCGCTTCAATAAAGTCATCCATAACACCTGCAAAGTCATCAGGAAATAAATCTTTATACATGTCAGTAATCTGTGTATCATGCTCCTTGACTTTGCCAGCCGAGTCATGAGCAGCAGGGTCTTGAACCTCATATTGATTGTGTGGAGGTGATTGAGTGTTATCTCCACTTCCACCTCCTGCTGCCCCGGCTCCTCCGTCTCCGCCTTCATCACCATCACCATCATTTTCTTCATCAAAACTATCGTGTTCGTCTTCGTCATCGTCTTCACCATCATCATCATCATCCTCGTCACCATCTTCACTTTCATCATCAACATCTTCCTTTTCACCTTCCTCTTCACCACCAATACCACTAGACTGGCCGCTCTGTTGTACCAACCGACCAACAGTCGCCTCTCCTTCAGATGCCTCAACCCTAACTCCTCGCAAGGCCACACTCGGACTTGCGGTAGGCTGCGAACCACCAGCCTGAGAAGTCTCACCAGACCTTCTCCAACTTCTGAAAATGTATCAAGTCGTTCATCCAGACCGTGAAAGTCATCTTCATGAATACCCATAAGGTCTGAGGCCGCTTGATACTTTCTCACCAGCTCTTCATTTATTTTCAGCCGAAGCTCATTGAGACGATCATGTTCCATCACCTTTTGTTGAATTGCCTCTATCTCGGCTCTGAGTGAATCGAGGGAAGAGAATGAAGAAAGCTGATTCTCTAATATGTAATTCTTGAATTTGTGGCCTCACTCTCAACATCTCACTTCCGAGTGGCATCCTCGATCTTCTTGTTAAGACTTGTTCTGAGAGCGCTTGAAGAAGGTAGGTCCTTTCAAGTGTGGCCAATCTGTCATCAAGTCTAGAATGGTATGCTCTCAGATTAGCATTCTGAGATGCTTCGTTGTTCAGCAGCAGTTGTTGATTCTGGACTCTGGTGTGAAGCGTGTTAATCAATAATCTTTGATTCTCCAATTGAGCCTCATTCACCGCCTTCACTTCCTCTAGAACTTGTACCCTTGATTTCAACTCTGCCTTCTCTTTTTCATCCGCAATCTCCTTTACTTTCAAGTCCTTGATAAATTGGAGAAGCCCAATTTCAAGTTCCGCCCCTTTTGCGTTTGATTCCTCCAGTGCGACGATCCTATCGAGGATAGGATCGGTGTATACTGGGGGTGTCGAAAACTTTCCTCGGGCAATCGGTTTGGGTGAGATAATGGTGGATGGTGGGGTGGTGGACATTACGGGTGGTGAGGTTGTTAGCAAAGGTAGGGTGATGGGTTGGGTAAGGATTGGTGAAGTTGTAGTGGTGGGTGGTGTTGGTTGTGTCATAGGTGGTGTTATGGTTTGGGTTGGGGAAGTTATAACTATTTGGTTCCATAAGCTGGTTGTTTGGATCGGTGAGCTGAAGATGGATGATGTGAAAATTGAGGTGGTTGGTTGGGTAGGTGGTGTTGTGATTTGAGAAGGTTCGGGTTCGGTTTGGGTTGGTTGTTTGATTGGAGTTGTAGGTTGGTCTGGGGTGGTGAGGGTGGTATTTGGGGTAGGAAGGTAGAAATTGGTTGGTCTGTTGGAGTGGTTCCGGGTGAGGATTCAGTTGAGTCGTGGAGCAAGGTTTTGGTTTTCTTGGATTTGGATTTCTTTCTTGTCTTTGGCTTCTTGTGGGTAGGGATTTGGATTTTTGTTACATCTAATGCTTTGAGGGCTTGGGCTAGGGCTTCTTTGGTGATTTTGGGTTGGACAGATGGTTTGTCTTGTGAGGGAGCCTTGACAAGAATCTTGGATGACTTCTGGGAGTCTCCAAGTTTCCTCAGACGCTTCAAGGGCGGCTGGTCTTCCTCTTCCTCCTCAAGCTCAATAATCTTGCCCTTCTCAGTCTCCTTCCTCTTTAAATCATGTTTGGATTTGTGCGGTCCTCGGCCGGCTCATCACTAGAATCAGCCTCAATCTCAGCATCCAACTCCTCAATCTCTTCATTTTCAACATCTTCATCACCCGCAGTCTCAGTTTCCTCAAACAAACCAAACTTAGGACCTGGCCTTGGTCCAACGTACTGGTGTCCCCTTCCTTTGGTGCTAAGCAACACGCCAAAGATTGACGTCTTGATCTCATTCACATGATAGGGATCAAGAAATGACTTCTTGTCCTTAGCTTTCTTTGATCCTGGCCTAGGGACATCTAGAATTAGATTATCAAGTAGCATCTGTACAAATCTTGGGTACATAAGCCATGTCGCCCCACTCCTAATATTCCCTAACATGCATAGGAATATCCTTCGAGAGTAATTGAACTTCTCTTGAGTTGTCAATGCAAACATAATGCGGACCCAGTCAGTACTCATGCTATCAACTCCTCCACGAATATCAGCAAAGCAATGAGTGACTATGTGGAATAGAAACCTCTAGTATGGTGGAAGATGTTTCTTCTCGAGGCTCTTCCACTCAGTGTCGTATCCCATCTGAGTAACAAAATTAACCAGCTTCTTCCAGTCTCCCTTCTCATATGTATAATTTGGCTGGTCAGCAATCTTCAACACCCGTCTAATATCTGCTTCAGTAATCGTTAACTCCTGTCTCGCAACCTTTGTTGTGAGCAATAGGGAATCATCAACAACCTTTGCAAAAGCCTAGAAATCGAGAACCCTCTTGTAATAAACAGCTGGGTTGGCTGTGATAGCATGTGCCAGGGGTGATTGCCTGAGCCCCTTGACCATAGACGTGAAAACTTTGTCGTCTTTTGCCTTTGGCAACCCAAGAGCACAAAAGTTATTATGACCCTGAAATTAAGCCATAAGATCATGAGAATCATCATTATAACAAAACAGAATAAATTATATACATATGCCTTAAGTATTTACATAATTTATAATTTGATTAATTAATTATAGTTAATAAGTATTATGTACATTATATTTTTAATAAGTTAATAAGTTATATTTTGTCAATTTATAGGTTACTAAGTCCAAAAAGTAAAAAGATTAAGTCCAAATCAGTTCATAAGCCCAAACAGTCTACAATAGTCCAAATAGTCCTGTAGCTTCATTTTGAAATTTTCAAAAATTTTGCTAAGTACGACTTTTTCACATAACACTTATTTCGCTTCGCATGGGATGCGAAGCGAAACAAAAAGGTGTCTCGCTTCGCATGACCAAGCGAAGCGAAACAAGGACTCAATTTGCTTCGCATGATCATGCGAAGCGAAAGAAAGAGCATTTCGCTTCGCATGATCATGAGAAGCGAAACAAAGAGTATATCGCTTCGCATTATCATGAGAAGTGAAACCAAAAGCATTTCGCTTCTCATTACCATGAGAAGCGAAACAAAAGGCATTTCGCTTCGCATGACCAAGAGAAGCGAAACCTCCTTCCAAGCGAAAAAGTTCCTTGGCTCAAATTTTGATTCCTTTTTCCTTTCCTTGGGTATCGCCTAGCCCTGAATTGTATTTCTGGAATGTTTGAACCCGACAACTTTTGATTTACTTGGTCAATTTAACCATAGAACCCATAAATAAACCCTATAACTACAAACTATACAAAATCAAATCTAACACTAACAAATAATGATGATAAACATAAATCTAAGGTCCTAATTTCAGGTTATGATCATGAGAGCACCAAAAATCAATAGATCTGCTTAGATCTAGCCGACGGTTCACTTGAACCGCCGTCTCGATCCTCGAGAACCCAGAAACAAAGAACATCCGAATGAACGATGGTGTTTGTGTTATTATACCATGGGAGTGTGATCTGGATTCAACAGCATGATTGATAATGAAAGGCCGGATCTTCTATGTTATGAAAGAAAGTTAGGGTTTGATGTTTGAAGATGAGAGAGTAAAGGAAATGTCTTTGGAGAATAGTGAAAGATATTTTAGGTTTCCCACTTATATAGGGTTAGCCTATCTCGTGATAAGGTCAAAACATCTCGAGTATTCACCGAAAATACACTCTCAGTCCTCAGTCTTTAAAAATATTTGCATTTTCAAACCCGAAAAACATTTACTCACCGAATTCACGCACTAGTTTAATTTTTATAATCTTTTTTTGGTCCGTTACTGTTAATCTTGAATTAACGATCTCTAAAACATAAACATAAAAATGAAATAAAAATAAGATAAAATATAAAAATAAAATAAAATTAAAAATTAAAAATAAAATAAAAAATTAAAATTAAACTTAAAATATTTAAATTTACAAGTACTTAAAATTTTAGAAAACAAAAACAAAAATAAAATACACTAAAATAAAAGAAAATTTAAAACCTTATAAAAAGAAAAAAATAATATTGAATTAATTTACATAGATATTTTCTTTTGTTAATTTACAAGAACGATTGTGATATGGAATCATATTGATTTGCAAAGCCCTAGATCGCATCTCCATTTTGAAGTTATTGTGACACAAATTTATCATTGACTGTAGATATTGTCCACCTTTTTAACTTGACAAGTGTTTTGATGTCAAAGTGATACATTTGAAGTTCAATTAGGCACGGTGCTTATGTGGTCCCCACTTAATCAGACATGTTACTGATTCCATCATATCTCGGGTTTACTTTGTGTTAACATATCACCTCAACTTGACTTAAACCTTTCTTAGTTGGTCACAGTACTCTTATTAACATACTTGACTTATTGTACTCTGTACACATGACACTTTGTGCTTTGCACACTTGACTTGATCTAGAAAGATTAAAATAAAGCAGAAGTTCAGGCCACAACAATCAGGTCGGATAACATATTACCGCGCAGAGAAAGTCCAAGGCTTGGACAAAAGAAAGAAAATAAAACAAAGCAGAAGACTTAGGGCCTTAATAATCAGATCTTGTATGACTACAAACATAGGAAGTCCAAAGCTTGAGTCGAAAATAAATGAAGAAATAAAGCAGAAATTAAAGTTCCTAGGACTGACTCTTTTTCTGACTCTTTTGTTTTCTTTTTCTTGCTTTTCTTGACGTTTTACTTGACTCTTTTCTTGACTCAATGAGAATTAAAATTGACACTGACTTTCAAAAGACTACATTGATCAGGTAAAGAGAGGATTGGGTATGACATGTGTAATTACATTTCATCCTTCATTGATATGACTTAAATGGAATCATGCAACCGCTTCTTAAACGTGTAGCCACTAGCAACGGCAGAAATTTAAGTTTATATCGCTCAACACTTACTTGTTTGTCAAGCCTATCTACACATCAATGAATGACTTTGTAGCCTTTTGTTCTATTCTTTTGACTTGCTAGGATCAATATATACCAATGTACCATCACTTTCCATATGGTTGGATCAAGTTCTTAATTGAAAATTTTAAATGTCCGACTCCTTCTACGAAGGATCTCCCTCTTAACGGGACAATGCTTTTAGAGTTTTCTTAAGATTTTCTTAAATAGGAGTAAAGATGAAATTAATATTATATAAAGATTAAAATCTTTTTTTAAGTCAAATGACTTGATTTTTGTTTTGCTAAAAGTAAATTTAAAATCTTTTTGGTTAGTTAAAGTTAACTCATTTTTCTCCCTCTAAAATTGTGACATATTTGAAAAATATTTACTATTTTAAAAACAAAAAAATTTACTCAAAAGAAATCATGCCCAATGACTCAACGTAAAACAAAAATCGAGCACGGCTAAAAGCTTTAGTAAAGAGATCTGCAAAGTTATAGTCAGTATGGACCCTTTTTATGTCGACAAGCTTACGATCATAATAATCACGAATAAAGTGTATTCGGATGTCAATGTGCTTGGTCTTTGAGTGCTGGACCGGGTTTTTAACAATAGCAACGGTCGCCTCATTATCACATTTGATCGTGGATACAAAGAAATTCAAACCGTAATCCAGCAGCTGATGCTGGATTCATATCACTTGAGAACAGCAGCTGGATGCAGCGATGTACTCGGCTTCTGCTGTGGAAGTGGACACGGTGACCTGTTTCTTGCACTGCCACGAGATCAACCGATCACCCAGGAATTGACATCCACCAGATGTTGACTTTCTGTCCAAGTTGCATCCTCCATTATCACTGTTAGTGTAAGTATGAAGTTCCAAGGGTGACTCCTTTTGATACCAAAGACCCAAACGTGGTCTCTCCTTCAAGTATCTGAAAACACGCTTGACAGCCGTCATGTGGGATTCTCTCGGATCAGACTGATATCTGGCACACTGACAAACAGGGAACATGATGTCCCGTCTGCTTGCAGTGAGATACATTAGGGAACCAATCATTGACCTGTAAAGGTGTTGATCGACAGGTTTTTCTGATGGATCAGGAGCGAGAATAGGTCTCGTAGCGATTGGAGTCATGAAAGATGTTGAGTCCTTGAAACCAAATTTCTGAACAATGTCGTGAACGTACTTTTCCTGGTGTATTAAAGTCTCGTCCTTCTTTTGCTCAACTTGTAAGCCGAGAAAGAAAGTTATCTCCCCTAAGGAACTCATTTCAAATCGCTGTTGCATAACCTTAGAGAACTCCTTGCACAGATTCTCATTCGTGGACCCAAAAATAATGTCATCAACATAAATTTGTACCAGAATCAGATCACCCTTGACCTTCTTGACAAAGAGAGTTTGATCAACGATTCCTCTCTTGTATCCATTCTTCACTAAATGATAAGCCAGGGTGGCATACCATGCACGAGGTGCTTGGTGAAGACCATAAAGTGCTTTGTCAAGATGGTAAACGTGATCAGGATGACTTGGATCTTCGAAACCTGGCGGTTGGCTGACGTAGATCTCTTCCTTTACTTTCCCGTACAAGAAACAAGTCTTCACATCCATTTGATACACTTTGAAGTTCATATACGAGGCGTATGCCAGAAAGATGTGAATTGCTTCTAGTCTGGCTACCGATGCATAGACTTTATCGTAATCAAGACCTTCACATTGCCAAAAACCTTGCACAACAAGCCGGGCTTTGTTTCTAATGATCACCCCCTTGTCATTTTTCTTATTTTGGAACACCCATTTCGTTCCAATCGGTTTCTTATTTTCTGGTTTCTTCACTAGCCTCCAAACATTTAGCTTCTTGAACTGCAACAGTTCTTCTTGCATGGCTTCTACCCAAGAGTTCTCTTTCAGTGCTACCTTGTAGTCCTTGGGTTCCACCTGTGAAATAAAACAAGCAAAAAGACATCTGTTAATGCTACCGGAAGTACTTCATGTTTGGATGCCAGCGGACGGATCTCCAATGATGTTCTCAGTCGGGTGTCGACGATGAATTGGTAGCTGTGGAATCAGGTCGACGTGCTCGACTGGTGTGGCCTTAAGCTGGATAGTCAGGCTCTCTATGGGATGAAAAACAGTGGTCGTAGGGACAAAAGCACTTGATTGAGGATCAATTTCACCTTGTTGCGGTTTGACCAAGTGTTCTGGTGCAATTGGACCTTCCCATAGGTTGTCATAGAAAGGGACAACTACTGCTAGAATAGAGGTTGTGTTGGTGTTATCAGAAGCATCATTCGAACTTGGTTCAACCTGCACATTTGATGAATTGACCTCCATTGCAAGTTCTTGATTGTCTTCTTCTTAGGGAGGTGTGGGGACAGATTCTACCACACTTGGTTTTGCAGGAGGTGGCTCTGCTTGATCGACTTGAACATTTTGATTGTTGTCGGCTGACACATATGAATCAGAATCAGAATCAGTCATGTCTTCAACAACTGGCATTTCAGTGATGTCGGCAGAGGGATGTATTTTAAGTATGGGTGCAGTAGCAGCTATGTCAACATGTCCAAGATCTCTCAATACAGCATGCATCAGGATAGACTGATCATCAGCGGGTTGAACCGGTGGAGAAACAACAAGGGAAACCATTGGTACAGCGAGTGTCATGTACATTCCACGAAATTGCTTGAACAAACTTTCATAATCAAACATCCAGTCCGGACCATTGTGTGCATCAGTAGGGTTCAATTCTTGCCAATCAATGTTGGAAGACTCCAAGATTACCCTAGATTTCTTGTTGTAGACCCGATAAGCACATTTGTCGGCAGCATAACCAACAAAATAGCACTCATCCACCTTTTCAGCGAACTTGGAGGTTGTTCCAGCATTTGTTTGGAGTATGGTACAGGGACATCCAAACGTTCTGAAGAAATTTACCCTTGGCTTCGTTCCATAGAAGACTTCATACGGAGTCTTGTTCAGTCTTTTGTTAAGAAGCACACGATTCTGGGTAAAGCAAGCAGCGTTGATGGCTTCACCCTAGAAAATCAATGGTAGTTTGGAATATGAGAGCATTGTTCAAGCGGCTTCAACCAATGTACGGTTCCTTCTTTCAGCCACCCCATTTTGTTCGGGAGTGTAAGGTGCGCTGAGTTGATGAACAATTCCCTTGTTGTGACAAAATTCATTGACCACCTTGTTGCAGAACTCTGTGCCATTTTCACTTCTGATACACTTCACCTTCTTGTCAGTTTGATTCTCAACCAACACGATAAACCTGAGCAGAAATTGTGATGTCTCGTTCTTGTGCCCTAACAGAAATGTCCAACTGAAACGCGAAAAGTCATCAGTAATAACCAGACAATAGGCTTTCTACCTATTGCCATTGGTTGAATTGGACCGAAAAGATCCATGTGCAACAACTGAAGAGTGGAATTTACAGAATTAACGGTTTTGGGTCTGTGAGGGAGTTTGTGCTGTTTGCATTTAGAGCAAGATAAACATTTTTCAGCACAGTGAAAAGATTTTACTGGTAAACCCCTCACATGATCACCTTTAACTAACTTATTCAAGTTCTTAAAGTTGACATGACCCAAACGTCGATGCCATAAAGATGAATCATTCTCCGAGGCCTTGGACATCAAGCAAAAAGCAGAACACATGGAATAATTTATTCTCATGTCCAGAATGTATGCATCGTTGTGCCTCGGAGTACGCAACATGATCCACTCTTTAGGGACCTTAAAACCTGGTTTTAGTATGAGACATTCATTTTCTGTAAATACAGTTGAGAATTTCTTATCACAGATTTGAGACACGCTGAGCAGGTTGTGGTTGAGCTGTTCCACCAGATTAACCTCATCGAATGTCAAAGTACCATTCGAGACATTCCCTTGTTTGGTTATTTCTCCTCCAATGTCACCGGCAAAGGAAACATGTCCACCGTCGAATGGTTTGATGTTGAACAACAGGGACTCGTCTCCTGTCATGTGTCGGGTGCAGCCACTGTCCAAGTACCAAATACTGTTGACAGGCCGTCCTGGCTGACCCTACCCACACGAACAACCAGTTTGTGGAGGGTTTCCCGAGACGTACTTGTCTCGGGAAAATTAAACACAAAATCACCAAGTTTAATTTTATGATTCTTGAAAATGTAATCTTTTGGTGAGTCAGAATCTGAAGAGCAATCCCACTAGGAACTTGAATTATGATTTCCTCGGTTTTGAAATGGTTTTCTTGATTGCCTTCGTTTTGGTTTAGGTTTAACCACAAAATCTTCTTGATTAGCCTTTGAGAAAACCTTTGAAGGGTTCTTGGGCTTTTCAGCTTCAGATCCCTTAGCTAACCTCTTCCTTTCTCTTTGGGTTAGCTAGAAAGGTTTCTTGGGTTTTTCGGTTCTTTTGGGTCTTAAATCTGTCTCACTGGCTGAAGTGTAAGTTTGGTTAGGCAATTTCTTATTTTGAGCAGGAAACCTAGAAAATGTCTGACCAAACTTACTGTTTCGATCTCTTTGTTGCTAATGCCAGTTTTTGCAATGTCTTGCCAGATGAGACGGATTCCCACAAACAAAGCAACATTTTCTTTGGTTGCATTTATAAATATCTTGGTCACTGATATATGTGTGATAGGGTGATGTAGTTGGGTTAACTTTTCTGTAACTTGTGTCTATCTTATAATGATGAACATTTTGAAGATTTTGAAGTAAAATAGTTTGAATATCTAGCTTCCTTTTGAGAATAATAATAGTCACTATCAATCTGATCATAATATTGAGCACTATTGTTTAAATTTGTATATTAAGAAAATGGGGCTTTCTTCGGTGGCACGTATTTACAGGAAGTGCTTGGTTTTTCATTTTTAAATTTGGATTTCTCTTTTACTAAGTTCTCAACATTATGATCAGTTGAAGAGCAACTCTGACTAGTCTGTTCATTAACCTTGACTTCAATGGTTTCATCAAAAACCGTTTCACATTCTGAATCAGAAGAATAACATTCACTTTCATTACAAATATTTGTACAAGAGTCATTACCAGATGTTTCACAAAACACAGCTTTTGATTCTGACATTAAGCTTCCTAACATTGATTCACACACTTTATTACAGACAGGATTGTTAATCATTTTTGTTAGACCCACACAAGATTCAAAACGGGGTTCTAATTCTCTTTTTGGTTTACAACCCTAGTTAACCTTCCCACAATCACAACTTGCATCACCTTCTACACAAGACACGTTAACGTTAGTCTTATCAGATGATGGAATCTGAGTTTTTGATGAAGAGGCAGCAGGAACAATTTTCATTGGTTTTGGTATTTTACCAATACCATAAGCCATCTCTTCATCAGGAGAAGTATTATAGCTGAAATGGGGTAGGCAAGTGTAATTATCGTTCATTGATGGAGGCACCGCTGAATAATTATAACCTAGCCCCGATTTAACTTTAGTACTTCTCTGAGCTCCAATAAGATCATCTAATTGCTCAGATGATGCTTCAAATCTTTCAACTTGTTTTTCCTTTTCTCGTTTATCAGAAATATCAAGTTTCAACTTTTCAATCTCATCTTTTAAATTAATAATTATGTTCTTATAATAGATGACATTGTGCTCTTCTTGAAAGATTTTAAGTTTAATATTTGCAACATAATCGTGATGAGTTTTAATCTTTTCAACATAGATCTTGTCAGCCTTTACATATTCAGCATTTAGTTGACGAAATTTTACATTTTCTTTTAAAACTTCGTCCTGAAGATATCTATAATATGTAACTTTATTCACGCAAGCTTGAGAGCAAAGATTTTTATTTACCTCATCAGAGGGCGACTGTGACATTTGAGCCAAAACAAGGTACACCTTAGTACGTATTTATCGATTAAGAAAATAAACGCCTTTTGCGTAACAAACGAACGATTAACCAAATGGGTCAAGTTATGACCCAGATATTCCGGGGGGCCATCTATAAGTGATATACATTTAATATAAGCTAAAGTATTAGTAATATAGCCTTAGTTTGATAGCAAACAAGTTAAACGAAAACATGCTCGTTTAACTACCCGCTATAGATTTAAACACGAAAGATAGTTACAAACCAAGCATTGTATCATCCGTTAAGCCGAAAAAGACTTACCAAACACTTCTTTGAAATGTTTTAAGCGATCTGTGAAAATATTTTCGATTTTTACAAATATATAGTATGTTTTTATAATTTTACACAAAACTGGCCGAAAAACACTCGTTTTCGCACTGTTTGACGCACCCGATAAGTTTTTCGTGCCAAAAACCGAACCCGAACTAAATTTGGATCGGGATTTTCGTATTTGGGCTTGAAAAATCAGAAACTTGGGCCAAAATGGGCCCATGAGACTTCCGATCGGCCAGCATACCCCACCCCCATTTTTTTTATAAAACTTAACTCTTAAGCATTTTTATGCATTCCAATTAAAAAAATTTAAAGTCCAAGCAGCTGCAATCAAAATCTCCAGATTTCTTCAAAAACCCCAAGGTAACAACTTAAATAAGCAACTTTTATACTTGTTTAGCCTTGATTAACACCATATAAACATGTTTTAATTAGTAAAAATCATGATTAACCATGCAAAACTCTTTAAAATAATCCAAAAATATACTTTGATGCTAAACCTAGTTTCAAATCAGAATCATGATATTTTTTTGGCCATAAACACGGATTAAAGGGTTGAAACGGCATTTTTACGGTTCAAAAGTTCGTTTTTGTGCACTAGCCGAAACCCTAAGTTAAGGCTGTTATGTTGATGAAAAATTGCTTGGTTTGTGATATAGGACTTGTATCTAGCCTACATAGGAGCACGGGAACTTGAAAAGTTGATTAGAAAGGCGGAAACGAACCAAAACCACTAAGGTAATGCCGAAACACTAGCTTACGGGCTGTTTAGGTTAAGATTGTGATGTGCATATTTTTAGGTCTTGAAATTTTGCAAGGATATCCAGGACCATATCATTGAGTCCCTGTTCAAATTTGGTAATTTTTCGACCATCCGAGAATATTTGGAGAATTTATTACCGAATTGGGACGTTTAATGGGGAAAAATAGTTAAAATGCTTCAAAAATTATGAAATTTTTCTGGGAACTCATATTTAATGTACTTTGATTAGATATGAATTTTGGGATCATTTGGAGAAGTCTAAAGTTATTTTGTGCATATGCGTTCCTGTGAATTTTTATAGCCGAAAAGAATATTGCACGAGCTTTTTACATTCTGGAATTGATACAGGTTGTTTTGGGACATAATTTGAGTATTCAGGAATTTTGGTGGAATTTTTGGAAATTGTTTGGGATAAACGGACGATTTTCAGGCGAAATATAGCTGATAAAATGAATTTTTATAAATTAATAAATCAGTAAATAATTCCAAAAATATTTGTATAAAAATATAAATATTTTAATTGATATGTGGCTAAATTTTCATAATTTAATGATTAACGGTTAATTAATTATGTTAATTTTAAGATTAAACAAACTCAGTTTTTATAAAAACCGGCAAGTTCGCGACTAACGAACCTGCGGGAATATCAAAACACCAAGAGTGATCAAAAATCATATTTTTGGATTAATTAAGTAAAAATGGACTTTGCTATGAGAAACCTGGACAATCCGGATAGATTGTGCGCGTTTCTTCTTAAATCAAACTGAATAAACGGAAACGGGCCCCGTAGCTAATCTGGGACCCCAGTATGTGATCCTTCTTTATAACTTAATCATTTTATTAACCAATACATTTACCCGAGCTCATTTCCCCATAACTGTTTTCTGAACGCGTAAACGAATAACTTGGCACAGCTGGGAAAACGGGAATCTGAGCCAAGTTCGGTTTTAAGTATTAGACATTGAACAACATCACAACCTAAGCCTATTGCCACTTTCTGGGCGTTTCAGCTATACCCAGATTAGTTATACAGCCCAGTTTAGTATTGAGATTATAATAATATTAAAATATTAATATTATTATAATATTGATTATAGGAAACCGTGATTGCAAGTTATACAAACCTCGAATAGACGTGCTACTGATTATCTACTAAACAGTGAGTTTCATGACCCCACTTCTAAACTGTTTTACGAACTTTTGGGGTGAAAAGCATGTTTGATTACATATACATACCTGAAACATGTATTGATGTGAATTATCTAAGTGCTAACACACAAAAGTCCCCACTAACACAGTGATTAACTTCGAGCCGGTGGCTTGTGAATAGTACTATTGGTTTGACAAACCCAAACGGAGCCGGCATGTGTTGCTGAGACTTTACCCCATTTGCACATGACCATAATTATACAACACGCTATGTAGTGTTAGACATAGCTACTTGGGGCATATTGTGGGCGGAAAGGGGGCCACAGTGGTTGATTGGGCGTGGGAAATGGATGCACGTAACACAAATAGTCAAGGCTTCACTGTAGCTTAGCATAATTACATCATTTACATACATACATACTTATATCATGATTGCAAATGTTACCTTGTGAATGTTCACAACTGTTTTCCTGAAACTCGTGAAACTCGCCAACTCTAGTAGTTGACCCGTTTTAAACTGCTTTTCAGGTGTACCTAAATCGGAATGATTTGATAATCTGTTACTTGCCCAAGGTGTGTGGTTGATGCTACGTGAATAGAAGCAAGGGTGTTAGTAGTAAGATCGTATAGTTAACGTACTAGTTTGGTTTGTATCACTTAGACTGTAAAACGATGATAGAACAAGAAAATGTAATATATTGTAAATTAGTTTGTAATGTTTCTTTATAAACAATATGCTGATATCAGAGGTGTCTGTTACATTCCCGTTTTACGCTTCCGCATTGTGCTAGTCGGGGTGTGACGGCGACACATCAGAACTAGCAGCAGTGGATGAGGATGCTTCATCATTTGTCGTGAATGCCATGCCAGCCATGTTGAGAGGATTCTGCAGCTCTTGGAATTGATCATCCTAATCCATACCAGTTTGGACCTCCGATTAAGAGACAAGGGCCTTTGAGTTTATACTTGTATTGACCTTGTGTGGATGATTCCCAACTCTTTGAGCTGAGCTGCTTGGCTTCTGCACTTCATGCTTTTTTCCAGCAACTTTGCTGTTTTCTTCCTCTGTCACCTCGGTCACACGAATATTATTTGCTGGTTTTGAGGGATTCGTGCATTCTCGTGAAAAGTGACCCATCTCGCCACAATTGTAGCCTCATAGCTTCGTCTTGTCAAGCCCAATCCTTTTCCTGTCAGAGTCATTGCAGCTATCTTTCCCATACGTCTTCATGAAGTTTGTAGCTCTTTGTATAGCCATTGCCATTTGGTACTTGATATCCAACTTTTCAAGATCCTTTTGATTGATATCTCTCAAATCTCCAGTCTCAAACTGTGGTGGCAATAGATTTCCCTGCAATAATTCTTCATGACATGACAGAAAAGCATGAACTATTGAGACATATGAATCATTCAACAATGGAAGAGCTTCACAGTAACTTGAAGGTTTGCTTGGTTGAGGTTTTGAAGATGTGGAAATCCCTTGAGCTTTTAATGCTTGGGCAACCGCACTGTCGATTGCCTTTTGAAATGAACTTGTACTTGAAGAGTCTGATTAATTGCTGGTTGAGATGAAAGCAATTGGTTGTGAAGGTACACTTGGGGAGTACTTAGGAGTGGTCACAGGATACATATTCTGTTGAGTCTTGCTAATAAAAGAAGTTGGCATTGAGGAAGCAGTACTCACTCCAGCTTGATTCAGAGAACTTAGATGATTATTCATTCTCATTTGCTCATCCATTTCAAATGACTTGATAGTAGAAATCAAATCACTGTTTGTTATGGCATTTAGATTTGTAGTTCTCTTGATTGTGATTGTATTTGTACTCCAACTGTAAGGCAACGAATTCATCAACTTGTGATTGACTTCAGAGTTGGTTATGTTGACACTGGCAGCTCTGACTCTAACCATCAGCTTCTCAAATCTCTTTACCAAATCCAACACAGCTTCACCTTGTCGATGGTTGAACATATTGAACTCTTCCTTCAATAGGGCCTTCTTGTTCTCCCTAATTTCAGCATTGCCTTCAATCTTTTCAACAAGTGCATCCCACAAACCCTTGGCACTTGTGTGTTCACGAAGAGTCTCAGTGATCTCATTTGAAAGACAGATAGTTAAAATGAGATAGGCCTTCTTGTCTTGTGCTAATAAGTCTCTGTCTGCTTGTTCATAGTTTTCAACAGTCTTAAGTTGTTCCCTAGAATCAGTGCGAGTCACAAGAATATGAGGACCTTGTTCAAAACATCTCATTAGGTCAGTTTTAGTTAATGAGATGTAGTTCATGAAACTCCATTTGAAGTCGACAAAGTTGTCATCTAGGGTCATAAACTTAGTAGGCTTCTGAGGGGTTCCCACTTGGTTTTCCAACAGCAGATAACCCTTTAGTAACTCAGAATTTGTGCTCGTCATGGTCTAGGTAGTCACAAACACTTAACAACCCTTAAACAGTTTAAATTTTGAAAACAGTTACCTTTTTCGTGCGAAACACTTTTTAAAGCGAAGCGAAAAAATGGTTCAAGCGAAGCGAAAAGGTTAAGCAAGCGAAGCGAAAAATTTCCAAGCGAAGCGAAACCCCAGGAGATGCGGAAAACTATGCGAAGCGAAAAGGTTTAGTTTCTAGAAGAAATCTTTCTTGGGATTTGTTCCACCTAACTTGTCAGTACTAGGTTAAAGGTTGGTACACTGATTGAGAAGTGAAATTTTTGACTTGTTAAATTCAACACTTTTCACACCCGTAAACACCAACTTTAACACTTTTAAACCCAAAACCTTTGAATCTAAGTCTAGTACACTTGTTGTTCTTCACCATGAACACACTCTAAGACATTTTATGAAGATTTTGGCCGATTGTTTTTGTATTTTTCTTAATTTTTGTGGTTTTTGTGAACTTTCTTGTCAAGAACACTTGTTTTCTTCTACTCAAGATAAAAACCCAAGGTTGTGATCCAACACCCTCAACTAGTGAGCCTACGCTCTGATACCAATTGTAGGTCCCAACGCGGGTGGATCTAACAATAATCTTGGATCAACCGAGCTTGTGCTAGCGGAAATCACACTAAGCCATCTAAGCGGTCTCGGATCTTGAGATGTTATTTTCGGGTAGAGAGAGAATCGAGAGTAAGAGAGTAAGAAAGAGAGTTTGCAAAAAGTTTTCTATTGATCAACTATGAACTCTCACTTCTCATGGCATGCTTCCTATTTATAAGGAAGCATGCATGAGAAGTAAGTCACATCAAGTGCCCAATGGGCTTTACAACGTTATTTCCCTTGGGCCTTTAAATTCAATACTAACAACTAAATCCCAAAACATATAATTACAATACAAAAGACTAAAACAAAATAGGACTAACAATTTGTTACTTAATTAATGGGTTTGAAGTACCTAGTTAAACACTAAAAATCCTAATGGCATCTTTTGATAAGGATAGATATCCTCTTTTTCTAAAAAATAATGTCAAATTTTGTGTCTTTATTGATGATGGCATCTTATTTGGAAAAAAAATACCATTGATGGTGTTCAATATATTAATTAATTAAAAAAATATATCCTATATTTCTCTAAATTGGAGTGTTAGTTACTTTAAATTGCACGCATGTTAGTATTAGCCACACAAACAGGATTACTAGATAAGAATTGATGAGATTTTTTTCCAGTTGCAAATATTTATAAATAGCAATATCACATTCATGATTCGTCACACTTCAAATCAAACCCAAAAATCTTAAAAAAAGTGAATCTTAGAAATGTTGTCCTGATTGCAGTACTATTAGCTACATTTTGCCACCACTACGTTGCTTCCGATCAGAAACACCTTGATCAGAAGACGTACATCGTTCATATGGACAAGTCTGTGATGCCATCCTCATTTTCTAACCACCTGCACTGGTATGGAACCACAATGAGATCGGTGTCCAAGTCCTCCAATATGTTGTATAGCAACAACAAGGTTCTACATGGCCCACCTGGCTCACCATTGACGAAGCAAACCTACTTAAGCAGCAACACTGGATAGTGGCTGTTCATGAAGAGCCAGTATACCAGCTTCAAACAACACGATCGCCCGAGTTTCTTGGAATAGAAAGAAGTGATGTGAAACTTCTGGAGTCCAACTCCGGAAGCGATGTCATCGTTGGAGTGGTGGACAGCGGTATATGGCCCGCAAGTAAGAGCCTAGATGATACCGGGTTTGGGCTGATTCCTAGCAGGTGGAAAGGTAAGTTGAAACGATCTAACTGTATAAAGTTGTATTGATAATTGTAAGACCATCTGTAGTGGTAAAGCCCCCTTTGGCGTTCTGCGACTCATGGCGTCTCAGTTAACGTGGTTTCTTTTTTTTTTTTTTTTTTTTTTTCAAAAATTGGTGTAGTTGTAAAAATCCCTAGCAATCATTACTCAATTATGAACGATTGGTTAGGGTTTTATAGGAAAAAAACGGATTGATCGGAGGATTAAAGCTTATGGCGTTTGTACAAAATGCCGAAACCAAAAACACCACCCAATACGTGTTGGAGTATTAATTCAAATCTGGTACGGGTCATGGGTCAGCTCATTTAAGTTTATGGGTCAGTTACTTTGTTTTATTATTATCCAAAAGAGTCGCCGTCTTCTCCAAGTTATTCAGTTATGCACGTGTGTTTATTTTCATTAGGTTAAAAGTAGCGGTCCTTGTTTTATCTCAATAAAGTCATGTAATCATGGGCACGTAGGTTAGTTCAGTTTTTGATGGCTTTTGAGTCTTTCTTTCAGTTGTAATCTGTTGGCTATTTAAAGCCCCTTGATTAATGAAGTGATAACTTGTGACGGTAACAATATTTGTTAATCGATTGCTCTTGATCCAACATATGGTATCAGAGCCTCGGTTCTGAATCTATTACTTATCACATCGTTCAATCCCTGTCAAGCTTTTCTTACTTCTCTCATGGCAAGCACCAATTCAAACAATCTCTCAACCCCACTTCCAATCTTCAAAGGGGAGGGTTATGAATTCTGGAATATCAGAATGAGAACCCTTCTACTTTCGCATGATCTCTGGGATTATGTGGCAACGGGCTTTAACCAAGAAGATGCTGATAGAACCCGCTTGCGCAACAACAGACAGAAGGATGCTAGGGCTCTTAGCCTGATTCAACAAGCAGTCCATGATGATGTATTCTTAAGATTAGCAGCAGCAACAACAGCAGCAGGCTTGGACTCTATTGAAAACTGAGTACCAAGGAGATTCAAAAGTGAAGACCGTGAAGTTGCAGACTTTACGACGTGAGATCGAGACCATTCAGATGAAGGAAGGTGAAGCCGTGGGTGATTTCTTGTCAAAGGTCATGAAGAATGTTAATCAGAAACGGGCTCTTGGGGAAGATGTGTCGGATCAGACAATTGTAGAGAAAGTTCTAAGAAGTCTCCTACCCAAGTGGGATAATGTGGTGACTGCGATTGAAGAATTAAAAGATCTCACTACGCTGACTTTTGATCAGTTTATGGGATACTTGCAGGCTCATGAAGGACGAGTCAACAGGGGGACAGATGTTGCTGTTGAAGAACAAGCGTTTCAAGCCAGAGAAGAAGAACAACCCGGTAACCGAGGTCGTGGGAGAGGATTTCTACGAGGAAGAGGCAGAGGGTGTGGTAGGTTCTCTAGCAGAGGAAGAGGGGGTGCTCAGTGTTACAATTGTAACAAATTCGGACATGTGAAGTCTGAATGTTGGAGTGAGCCAAGGGCTAACGCTGCGGTAGGGGACCAAGAGGAAGAGGATGAAGATGGCCTTTTGTATATGGCCATAGCAGAAAATGATGAACACAAAGATGATGTTTGGTTTATAGACAGCGGTTGCTCTAATCACATGACAGAGCAACGTGGGCTGTTTAAGGACTTAGATGAGGCAAAGAAGGTAACTGTGAGAATGGGAAATGGAAAAGGAATACAAGTAGAAGGTAAGGGTAACGTGAGTCTAGAAGTTGGCAAGGGAGTGCACAAAACATTGAATGAGGTGCAATATGCACCAGCACTCGGTTATAATCTTATAAGTGTAGGGCAACTTATGAAGGCTGGGTATGCTCTACTGTTTGATGATAGTGCGTGCACTATCACATGGTCCAAGAGTGGAAAGCATGTCCAGCGAATCGATATGGCTGAAAATAACGTATTTCCCTTGCATGTGAAGAAAGAACACAAGCAAAAGGCACTAGCAACTGTGAAAACTAGTGATACTATTCTGTGGCATCAAAGATATGTGCACCTTTATGAGAGAGGGTTAAAGGTGTTGGTTTATAAACAGTTAGTGCAAGGACTACCGAGACTCAATGCAGTGGGTGTGTGTGAAGGGTGCGCCTATGGAAAGCAAACCAGGAAGGCTTTTCCATTAGGTGCATGGCGTGCAACCTAAGTGTTGCAACTGGTACATGCTGATGTGGTTGGACCCATGCAAACAAAGTCACTAGGTGGTAATTCTTACTTTGTGATGTTTACTGATGATTACACTAGAATGTCTTGGGTTTACATTATGGATAAGAAATTTGAAAGTTTTGGGAAGTTCAAAATATTTAAGGCAAAGGTAGAAAATGAAACGGGAAGAAGGGTTGTCACACTTAGAACAGATCGTGGAGGAGAATTCTGTTCTAAGGCATTTATAGGGTTTTGTGACGAACATGGGATACATAGAGAACTTACAGCCCCATACACGCCACAGCAAAACGGGGTAGCCGAGAGAAAGAACCGAACTGTGGTGGATATGGCCACATGCATGCTGAAAGAGAAGAATTTGAGTAAATGTTTCTGGGGTGAAGCAATTGCAACAGCAGCTTATTTGCTGACCATGGCGCCAACAAAAGCAGTCCAAGATAAAACACCGTATGAAGCGTGGTACGGTTACAAGCCATCGGTAAGCCATTTAAAAGTTTTTGGTTGTGTTGCTTATGCTTTAGAACCAGCTCAACTTAGAAAGAAGTTGGATTCTAAGTCTAACAAATGCATATTTTTTGGATATTGCACTAACTCGAAAGCATATAGATTGTATGATGTTGTTGCAAAGAAAATTATAACAAGCAGGGATGTTACGTTTGATGAGAGTGCATAGTGGAAAAGTGAAGATAACGAAGTGATAAAAGGAATAGGGTATGAAGGGGGAAAGTTATTGGTTGAAGAGTATGAGGGTGAAAATGTTGATCAAACCGATGAGCCAATTGGGGACTCATCAGATAGTTCTCTACCAGATCCTTCAAGTCCAACAAGTGGTGGTACTTCTGATGGTAACAGCAACGAAATTCCTACAGGTACACCACTAATCTCTCATACCCATGATGACTCAAGTTCTTCCGATTTAGAAAATAGAACACTGAGAACACGCTCCCTTGATGATGTGTACACTCATACACATGCTATTGAGGAAGATGTGTATGGTTCATGCCAACTTGCATTATCGTTGGTTGTACCAGAATCTCATGTGGATGCCGCCAAGTATGATGAATGGAGAAGGGCTATGGAAGAGGAACTAGAGTCATTGAAGAAGCACAAAACCTGGACTCTTACAGATCTTCCACAAGGAAAGAAAGCAATTGGTCTTAAGTGGGTATTTAAGGTCAAAACAACGGCAGAAGGAGAGATTCACAAGTATAAAGCACGCCTTGTTGCTAAGGGGTATGCTCAACAATATGGGGTAGATTATGAAGACACATTCTCTCCGGTTGCAAGATTTGAAACTATAAGGGCTGTTTTGTCTTTGGCAGCCCAAAAGGGATGGGAAGTTCAACAATTTGATGTGAAGTCGGCCTTTCTGAATGGGCCACTTCAAGAAGAAGTATTTGTGACTCAGCCACCAGGGTATGAAAAGATAAAAGAAGCGGATAAGGTCTACAGGCTTCATAAAGTGTTGTATGGGTTGAAGCAGGCCCCGAGGGCCTGGTATGAAAGAATTGATAAGTATCTGCAACAAAATGAATACAAGAGAAGCACGAGTGAACCCACAGTGTACATCAAGAAGACAAGAACTGGTGAGATTATTATTGTGTGTATGTATGTAGATGAGATTATCTATATGAGCTCATCTGCAGATTTACTAGTTGAGTTTAAAAGTAAGTTGGTGACAGAATTTGAGATGTCTGATCTTAGTGCACTCCATTACTTTCTTGGGTTGGAAGTTAATCAAAAGAGAAATGGAATTTTCCTGTCACAGAAGAAGTATGCTGCAGACTTGCTAAAATGGTTTGGAATGTGGGATTGTACACCTACTTCAATTCCTATGAAAGTAGGTGAAAAGCTAAGTATGAATGATGCCCGTCCACAAGTTGATGCACACAAATTTCGAAGTTTGGTAGGCGGGCTGATATATCTCACACACACCAGACCTGATCTGGCATTTGCTGTGAGTTTAGTCTCAAGGTTTATGCAAAACCCTTCCACATTTCACTTTGGTGCAGCCAAAAAAATCTTAAGGTATGTAGCAGGTACAATTGGATATGGGATTTGGTATGGCAAGACAAAAGAAATACAGTTGGAGGGGTATTCTGATAGCGATTGGGCCGGGTCACTTGATGACCGGAAGAGCATCTTAGCAAATGTATTTACAACAGGAACAGGAGCAATTGCATGGAGTTCAAGGAAGCAGCAGGTGGATTGTCCACAACAGAAGCCGAATACATTGCTGTCAACGCTGCTGCCTGCCAGGCGGTGTGGTTAAGGAAGTTGTTAAAGGATCTTGGTCAAGAACAAATGGAAGCCACCAAGATTTACTGTGATAATGTTTCAGCAGTGTTTCTAACAAAGAATTCAGCTCTGCACAGCCGTAGTAAACACATCGACATCCGCTATCATTATATCAAGGATCTTGTTGAAGGAAAACAGGTGGAGATTAAGTTGTGTTACTCGGAAGAACAGGTTGCAGATGTGATGACCAAGGCTCTAGGAGCGGAACAATTTAACAAGTTGAGGGCAAAGTTGGGAGTAACGACGATTTGAATTAAGAGAGGGTGTTGGAGTATTAATTCAAATCTGGTACGGGTCATGGGTCAGCTCATTTAAGTTTATGGGTCAGTTACTTTGTTTTATTATTATCCAAAAGAGTCGCCGTCTTCTCCAAGTTATTCAGTTATGCACGTGTGTTTATTTTCATTAGGTTAAAAGTAGTGGTCCCTGTTTTATCTCAATAAAGTCATGTAATCATGGTCACGTAGGTTAGTTCAGTTTTTGATGGCTTTTGAGTCTTTCTTTCAGTTGTAATATGTTGGCTTTTTAAAGCCCCTTGATTAATGAAGTGATAACTTGTGACGGCAACAATATTTGTTAATCGATTGCTCTTGATCCAACAATACGCCTAGGGGGTGGTCTTCCCTGGCGTCTTGGGGGTGTTTTAGGTGCACACAACGCCCACTATGTTCGATCTAATTAGGGTTTATAAAAAGAAGGCAATACATTTAATTTATATTTAGATAATACCACCTCAAATATCTCTTTAAAATTATGTCTAATAAGGTAAATGTCAGACCGGTAAAGGATTCGAAGAGTCATTTTGTAATCGAAAGTTGATCGGTGTTAGGTATTTCTTGCAATCATATGAAGTGTCCCTTAACGGGACACTTGAAGAGAATGCGGAGTCAAGGTCTCCTGTGGACGATGGTGGGCATGGAACACACTGCGCGACTACAGCAGTTGGTTCAGTAGTCACCAACGCTAGTCTCTTTGGTTATGCAAAAGGAACCGCACGTGGGATGGCTCCACATGCGAGGTTAGCGGTTTATAAGGCATGTGGGCGCCGAACATGCGCAACCTGTGACGTCCTCGCTGCAATAGAGATGGCGATTATTGATGGTGTCGATATATTATCACTCTCAGTTGGCCCCATCGGCCAGGTTCCAGACTATGTCATAGATCCTTTTGCTATCGGAGCATTTAGGGCGGCAACCCATGGGATATTCGTATCATTCGCAGCAGGAAATGGCGGGCCAAGTCCGTCAACTGTAGTAAACGTCGCCCCATGGGTGGTGACGGTTGGAGCAGCAAGTCTGGACCGTGATTTTCCTGCTTATATTACTCTTGGAAATGGGAAGAAAATATCCGGGGTATCATTATACAAAAGTGAGGAATCATTAACCGGTTCCCTGGTGCCATTGGTCTTTGCTGGTAGTGTCAGTAACATAACAAATAGTAATGTATGTCTTCCAGGCACCTTGCCACCAGGAAGTGTTCCTGGAAAAATTGTGGTATGTGAGATGGATATGTATTCAGGCGTGAAAAAGGGTATGGTGGTAAAGGAAGCCGGTGGTGCAGGAATGATCCTCGCAAGCACCGTTTACCGCTTAAAAGAGCTAGAAGTCGAACTCCACGTCTTACCAACTGTGGTCGTAAATAAAATCGCTCACGATGCGATCAAGAAGTATATAGACTCGAATCATAACTCAAAGGCAAAAGTTACATTTCAAGGAACTAAATTAGGCGTCCAACCATCCCCCATAGTCGCACAATTCAGTTCCAGGGGTCCAAATCCATTAACACCGTATCTGCTCAAACCTGATGTCATAGCACCAGGAGCGAATATTCTTGCTGGTTGGACCGGTAGAAGCAGTCCTAGTGGCATATCAGGTGATTCTCGACGCGTGGAGTTTAATACCCAATATGGAACATCAATGTCCTGCCCACACGTAAAGTGGGTTAGCAGTACTGCTCAAAATAGCGCACCCGGACTGGAGTCCAGCGGCTATGCAATTTGCCCTTATGACCACTGCATATAACACTTACAAAAATGGCAAAGAGCTGCTGGACGTTGCAACCGGGAAGCCAGCAACCCCCTTTGATCTAGGTGCAGGACATGTTGACCCGGTTTCCGCCCTTGATCCCGGTCTTGTTTATAATGCCTCCATGGAGGACTACCTAGGCTTCTTTTGTGCTTTGAACTACAGTTCTAACTTTATCAAGGTATTTGATGGAAGTTTTAAATGTGTAGACGGAAAGAAGTACAGCGTGGAAGATCTTAACTACCCCTCTTTTGCGGTTCCGTTTTCGGCAGCTTCGGGGCAAACCGTGGTTACGTACATGAGGACTCTTAACTAATGTAGGCCCTCCCGCAACGTACAAGGTTTCGGCATCGTCAAAGACGGATTCTGTGCAGATCAAAGTTGAGCCAGAAGAGCTTACCTTTACCAAGAAAAATGAAAAGAAGATGTATAGTGTGACATTCATTGCTGGCTCCTTGCCTCCGAGAACTACGAGCTATGCTCGTCTAGCTTGGTCTGCTGGAAAATATGTTGTTAGTAGTCTTGCTTTTAGCTGGGATTGACTATTAACCAAATAAACAAAATAAGTAATGGTGATCCATATGGTAAGTAATATAGTAATAAACAAAAGAATAATGCGATCCATACAGTAAGTAATATTGTAGTGAACGAAATAAATAATGCGATCAATAAGGTAAGGAATACTGTAATAACTAATGTATTGTTTTCTTTTTCATTGTATCAGTTTGTCAAGTTTTACATAGCTCTTCAAAATCCTTATGTACGTGAGTAGCAATGTCCGATTTTCCACTTGTTCGTGCTTAGCATTGACTATGATAAAGAATATGAATATGCTTGTTACTAGCTGTTAGCCCCTTTAGGCCCTTGTTTTTAATCGGTGTGCTTTATATTTTCTATAATGATTTGTTTTATGTTTTAACAGAATTTTGTTTTGATTTAATACGTACATATTAGTTTGTTATGTTCATTAAAATTTTTTGACGTTTGGGTTCTTTTAATTGAGATGGGTATATTTATAGTTGCAGAGTGAGTCTAGTCGAATAATGAACACCGCATAATAGATAGTATACAAAAAGTAAAACATAAAATCAATATAATAAACATAACGTAAACCTAATGATTTATATTTTCCATTGAAAAATAAGAAATCATTAAAACAAAAAACTTAATCATCTATAGAGCATCTTAAGTTCTACAAGACAACCCGACCTGACTTCTCCATCAGTTAGAGCTCCGAGTATCATCCGCTGCTTCATCGTCTGAACTTGTTGCATCCTTTCTTCCAATGTATCCTACACAAAAGTCAGAATCAAATCAAGAAAAAGTAAAAATGGTTTTCAAATTAAAAACTCAACTTAAACAATCCATAATCTTACGTTTTTAACATGTTAAAAGTTAATACATGAAATTATGAAAACTCCCCTAGTAGGCATTATTTATGAAGTGATATGAGATACTTTTAAGGTATAACTTCTAATGTTAATGATTTACAAATGCTTAGTTTAATTCCCTTTAACGACAACTTAAAATCCTTTACACAAATCGGGTACCAGATTCTTAACAAACTACAACATTTTCAAAATTAGTGATTCCAATAGAAAGAACAAATATCAATGGGCCAAGAGTGCTTATAAAACAGAATTGATTCAAATGCAACTTTGTTATTTTTTATACTTTACAACTTATGACACATTATGCATAAAGAATTTGTTAAAGCAATAGAGAAATGCAATTATACGTTCCTTCAATCTATATAACATGCCTCGCTTGTGTTTAGACTCGTGAGAGATTCAGTTTCGTCTCATTGCGTCATTCCTTTCTGGCCAACCATTTCACGTTTTATTTATTATCAACATAACTTATTTCTTGATCCTCGTCATTTTCATTACTTCAAGCGCTAAATGTTATACAAAATATCTGTTGGTTCCACATATCTTTAAACATCGTATAATTTACTTAGATCATGTTTATGTACTCTGTCAAAGAATATAAGGGTTAAGACAATATGTACCATGTACAACTTTTGGGGACATATGCATCCTGATCGCTTGCAATCTCCATAAATGGAAAATTGATTTTGTGAATATGATCTTTGTGGAAAATATGTCCCACTTTTGCCAGTCAAACCGTGTTCTCTAAGCGGCAATGCAAGATGCAATAATAACGTAGTATGCATCGTACATACAACAAATATAAACATAAAAGATTATAAAGAAAGATAAGTTTCTATAAAAACAAAAATAAAATTAAATTATATAGTTACAGAAGCTATTCAAGTTGCTTTTTGCTTAATAAATCTGGATGCATCATGTCTTGGGATAATATCATAAAAAAACACCAATATATAACTTTGCCATAGCGTGATAACCGGTGTTAATAAAAACTGAAGCCAATCAATAAAACCGTTTAGTTATAACAAAGCACAATACATGTTATTGGATGTTGTACCATGACTTCCAAAACCAAGAAGCAAATCATCAAATCCCATGACCCTTACCGGCCTTGTATAACTCTGAACCACGTCTGGATTGACAAAAGGGCACCCTTTCAACCAACCAGTACCCAATCTTCCAGTGTACACTGATGAGTTACGAGTTAGTTATAGTCTTGCCTTGAAGGAGATTATTTAATCTTAACCCTAACCTATAGCCTTAAGGATGGTTTTTTTTTTTTTTAAAATGACCCATTCTGACCCGAACTTATTTTACACATAATCCATATTGATCCATACTATTTCTGACCCGAAACAAATTAATGTTTTTTTAAACGACCCGTTTGAGCCGAATCGTTCAAATCACAACTTATTTAAAACGAAGTTGTTTTAAACCAAATAACATCAACAATAAAGAAATACAACTATATAAATGAGATTCATGTTGTTCGGTTTATGGTATAAGCTATCAGTTAATAGTTTGGGACAAAAAGAGTTTTATCCTTTATTCAAAAGCTCACCTGTGCGCCTTGGTGGAGACGTGACAAGAATTCGCTTGGTAGTTTGGCTGATCATTATGGTAATGATACTCGTTATAGCAAACGAAAGAAAAAAATAATTATGCTCGATATAAGAAGTAACCAACCTATAATGACATCATTTGCCGATGTATAGAAAAGTCTAATGAACTGAATAAGAGAATCCAACTCCTAAATTTTCAGAAACTTTTGAACTGTTACTCCATATCTACTTATTTGACACTAAACAAACATAAGAACTACAACCATCTTATATTCACATCCAAGAACCACCAATATGTGCATTAAAAATATATCTTTCTTATTTATATTTATGCTAATAACATATTAAAAATTAACCATAAATCCAAGGTCGATTGAGATTGTTGAATTTAATATTTAATTAGTGAGATAGATTAGTTATGGCTGCGTTGACAAACAATAACAGCAGACACAAACTTCTTCTTGAGATAAAAAATTGTAAAATATACCTAAGCTAAAATTAGAATCCGACGTACGTCACTTATAAAAACTTTCTACAAATCATACCCTGTACATAGAAACAACACAAAATTACAGAAATTGTCCATTATCTTTACCCCCAATGTGACATTTGAGCCAAAATAAGGTACACCTCAGTACGTATTTACCGATTAAGCAAATAAACGCCTTTTGCGTAACAAACGAACGATTAACCGAACGGGTCGGGTTATGACCCAGATATCTCGGGGGGCCATCTATAAGTGATATACAATCTATACAAACTAAAATATTAGAAATATGGTCTTAGTTTGATAGCAAACAAGTTAAACGAAAACATGCTCGTTTAACTACCCGCTATAGATTTAAACGCAAAAGATAGTTACAAACCAAGCATTGTATCATCCGTTAAGCCGAAAAAGACTTACCAAACACTTATTTGAAATGTTTTAAGCGATCCGTGAAAATATTTTTGATTTTTACAAACATATAGTATGCTTTTATAATTTTACACAAAACTAGCCGAAAAACACTCGTTTTCGCGCTGTTTAACGCACCCGATAAGTTTTTCGCGCCAAAAACTGAACCCGAACTAAATTTGGACCGGGCTTTTCGTATTTGGGCTTGAGAAACCAGATCATTGGGCCAAAACAACCCATCATGGGCCCATATGGAGTTCCGATCGGCAGCCCACCCCCACCCCCCCATTCTTTTTATAAAACTTGTTTAGGAAGCTTGTTTATGCAATTTGGTTTATAAAAATTGAGGTCCAAGCAGCTGCAAGTTGAAATTCCAGAAAACCTCCAAACCCTAAGGTAAAGAGCTTAAATAAGTAGCTTTTGAACTTGTTTAATACCATAAAAACATGTCTTGGTTACTAAAAATCATTCCTAACCGTGTAAAAATCCTAAAAATGGTCCATAAACATGTTTTGATAATACACATGGTAAGGAACCTGTTTGATAGTTTTTTGGCCATAAACACTGATTAAAGGGTTGAAACGACGTTTTTACGGTTCAAAAGTTCGTTTTTGTGCACTAGCCGAAACCCTAACTTAAGGGCTGTTATGTTGATGAAATATTGCTTGGTTTGTGATATAGGACTTGTACTTAGCTTGCTTAGAAGCACAAGAACCTGAAAACTTGATTAAAAGGTCGTAGACGAGCCAAACCCGCTAAGGTAATGCTGAAACACTCGCTAACGGGCTATTTAGGTTAAGGTTGTGATGTGCATATTTTTAGGACTTGAAATTGTGCAGGGACATCAAGGACCATGTCAATGACTCCCTTTTCAAATTTGGTAATTTTTCGACCACCCGAGAATATTTGACGAATTTATTACCGAATTGGGAAGTTTATTTGGGAAAAATAGCTAAAATACTTCAAAAATTATGAACTTTTTCTGAGAACTCAGATTTGATGTATTTTGATCACATATGAATTTTGGGATCATTTGGAGAAGTTTAAAGGTGTTTTGTTTATTTGCGTTCATGTGAATTTTTACAGCCGAATTTGGGCTGAAAAGAATATCGCACGAGCTTTTTACATTCTGGAATTGATACAGGTTGTTTTGGGACATGATTTGAGTATTCAAAAATTTTTGTGTAATTTTTGGAAATTTTTTGGGGTTCACGGACAATTTTCAGGCGAAATATAGCTAATAAAATGAATTTTTATAAATTAATAAATCAGTAAATAAATTCCAAAAATATTTTTATAAAAATCTAAATATTTTAATTGATAAGTGGTTAAATTTTCATAATTTAATGATTAACGGTTAATTAGTTATGCTAATTTGAATATTAAACAAATTCAATTTTTATAACAACCGGCAAGTTCGCGACTAGTGAACCTGCGGGAAAATCAAAACACCAAGAGTGATCAAAAATCATATGTTTGGACTAATTAAGTGAAAATGAACTTTTCTATGAGAAACCTGGACAATCCGGGTGGATTGTGCGCGTTTCTTCTCAAATCAAACTGAATAAACGGAAACGGGCCCCGTGGCTAATCCGGGACCCCAGTATGTGATCTTTCTTTATAACTTAATCATTTTATTAACCAGTACATTTTCCCAAGCTTATTTTCCCATAACTGTTTTCTGAACGCCTAAACGAACAACTTGGCCCAGCTGGGAAAACGGGAATCTGAGCCAAGTTCAGTTCTAAGTATTAGACATTGAACAACATCACAACCTAAGCCTACTACCACTTTCTGGGCGTTCCAGCTACACCCAGATTAGTTATACAGCCCAGCTTAGTATTGAGATTATAATAATATTAAAATATTAATATTATTATAATATTGATTATAGGAACTACTGATAGCGGACCGAACAAACCACGAGCTGATACAGTATTGAATATCTACTAAACCGTGAGTTTCATGATCCCACTTTTAAACTGTTTTACGAACTTTTGGGGTGAAAAGCATGTTTTATTACATATACATACCTGAAACATGTACTGATGTGAATTATCTAAGTGCTAACACACAAAAGTCCCCACGATCACAGTGATTAACTTCGAGCCGGTGGCTTGTGAATAGTACTATTGGCTTGACAAACTCAAACGGAATCGGTCTGGTTGCCGTGTCACATAGCGCCGTTTGCACATGACCATATTTATACAAACAGGCTATGTAGTGTTAGACATAGCTACCGGGGCATGTTATGGGCGGAAAGGGGCCACAGTAGTTGATTGAGCATGGGAAATTGATGCTCGTAGCACATACAGTCAAGGCTTCACTGTAGCTTAGCATAATTACGTCATTTACATACATACGTACTTATTTCATGATTACAAGTGTTGACTTGTGAATACTCATTACTGTTTTCTTGAAACTCGTGAAACTCACCAACTCTAGTAGTTGACCCGTTTTAAACTGCTTTTCAGGTGTACCTAAATCGGAGTAATTTGGTAATCTGTTACTTACCTGAAGTGTGTGGTTGATGATATGTGAATAGAGGCAAGGATGTTAGTAGTAAGAATGTATAGTTAATGAACTAGTTTTGTTTGTATCACCTAGACTGTAAAACAATGATAGAACAAAGAAATGTAATATATTGTAAATTATTTTGTAATGTTTCTTTATAAACAATGTGTTGATATCAGAGGTGTCTGTTACATTCCCGTTTTACGCTTCCGCATTGTGCTAGTCGGGGTGTGACACCCAACTTCACTCATTATCCTTTATCTTCAAAATTGATTGATTTTTTCCTTTATGTGTTAAAATCCAACCGTGCTTGTCCTTTGGTCCTAACTCTGTTAAATTTCTTTGTTAAGTCTGGTCATGTGCGGGTATAAGAGTAATTTCACCTCCCCTTAGTCTTTTAACTTTTGTTTATAACAAAAAGAGAAAAATACTGTTTGCGTCCATGTGATTTTAGAGCGGAGACACAATGAGTCTACGAAAAACTTTTTGAACTGGTTAAGTACCTGTGGTTTCAAAAATGAACCATTTGAGTCCCTGCCGTTACTTAACTTTCAGGGTAAACTTTCATTTTACTGAAATCACAGGGACTCAAATTGTTCGTTTCTGAAACCACAAGGACTCGACTAGTTCAAAAAAAATTTCGGGGACTCATTCTGTCTCCGCCCAAAAACCATAGAGACACAAACAGTAATTTTCTCTAACAAAAATTGAAAAACAAATGAAAAGACAAAATGTTTGAAAAAGTAAAAGGACAAATGCCATAAAAACCCAACATACTTTCTGTATTTGTTCATAAAAGTCTCTTTACATTTTTTTTACATATTAAAGTCCCTATACTTAATATTTTTGAACAAAAATGTGAAATGACCTACAATAGCCTGTTAATAATTATTAAATTAAAAGAAATTTTTGTTTTTAATTTACCATCTCTATCTCCGGTGAACCACACCATACCACCATGAACCACGATACTCCGATTGATAGGTTAGTAATGAAATGAATGTAAAGTTTTGGCTAGAAAGCCAGATCTATGTACATTTGAATGCTTTATATAAAAAGTATTGTCCTATTATATAGAGAATGAATGAATCTAGAAATGTATTCGAGTGGCAGAGGAGTGGGAAGAGTTGGGTAAAAGAGGCTGAACAACAATGTAATTATAGGATAGTCAGAAATACGTATTCCTACGCCGTCAATGGACAAAAAAACTTGTTTCTATGATTCTTCACCGGTTGAAAACCTCCGTCGTCAGCCGTCGCGTCCGACGTAAGTGAAGTTCCCGGTGAAACCTGTTTAGGTTTCCAAAATGTTCGTTGTCGATGCTCAGCTCTTGCATAAGTTCCGTTCCAATGATTGACTATTGCAAATCGAAGATAACCATTTTTCCCCTAATTCGTTCATACTTTCTTCAAATAGCCCCAATTTTTCGCAAGCAGCCATATTCAACTCAGAACCCTAGTTAATATGTATACACAGTTGGCTATTTATGCATTTAATTTCCAGAGAAATATATCTTTAAATCCTTTTGCCAAATAGCATCAACATAATCTTAACACCTACTATACTTCAGTGATTTGAGTCACTATGACGAAGAATCAAATATAAACATCAAATGGCAAGTAAAGGAATCTGCTATTAATTATATAAAAAATGACAATTTGAAGACGAAAGGGAAGGCTAGAACACTATGATCAGAGAAACGGGTATGGTGGTGTGGTAGCGAGGCCTGAGGTATGATGGTGAAGGTGACCGGAGATAGAGATAAATTTCTTTTAATTTAATAATTATTAACAGGCTATTGCGGGTCATTTTACATTTTTGTTAAAAAATATTAAGTGTAGGGACTTTAATATGCAAAAAAATGTAGAGGAACTTTTATGAGTAAATACATAAAGTAGGTTGGTTTTTTATGGTATTAGCCCAAAGTAAAATATGTGGTAAACAAGAATCTGAACACATGAAAAATGAATTCTATTAAGTATAAGTTTATAACACCACTGTATCACAACAAGGCCGTCACCACCCCACCACCGTCACCACCACATCACCGGCAGAGCGCCCAACAACCACCATCGGAGCCCCCCCAATTGCTGCCCACCGTACTAGGGTTCACGAAACCTTAACTGCACTGGCGAAACCGTACCCCCAATACACTGCAACTCCAGTTCACCATCATCACACAACCAAACCACCAAATCCCCAATATAAAAACTGAAATTATGTATAGCTCAAAGCAATATATGTCAAATGAATTATTTTAAATAAACACAATTGTATGTCAAATGAATAAAAGTTATTTCACATACAATTGTGTTTTTTTAGATTATATCCTTTCTATGTTTATATGGATTCTTAATTTTGTTTTCCGTATATATTGAGGGATATTTCATTGTAATAGTTGCGGACAATATATCAAAATATATTTACTTTAAGAAATGAGTCAATTTCGAACTCAGTTGAGCTCGAGCCCAGCCCAACTTGATTACACCCTTATAATGGAGCTTCTAAAACTTAGTCTCATATATATTTCACTCGCCATACAAGAACAAAATGTGGGTTTCATTTTTCTGTCACTAAATGTGAGCCACGAAACAAGTAGTCTCCCAAATTTTCTCCATGTAGAAACAAAATGTAGACTCCATTATCTTAAGCATTTTAAAGGATCTATATATGCTATAAAAACTAAAAATATGTATAATTTAAAGCAATATACCTGTAAATAAACAAATGTGTATAACTTAATAAAAGGTATTTGACATACAAATGTGTTCATTCAGGTTATATATTTTCCATGTTTATGGGGTTTCTTGATTTTAATTTTCCTATATATTGAAGGATATTTCATTGCAACAGTTGAAGAGTGAAGACAATATATCAAAATATATTATTTCGAAAAACGAGCCAAATTCAAGCCTAGTCGAGTTGGAGCTCATCTCGGCTTGATTACACCCTTATAATTGAGCTTCTATGTAACATCCACGTTTTGAAGTAATGAATAAATAATTTTATTTAGTTCTCGCGTGTTGTAATTTAAAGTTATTAAATAAAGATAGGATGTGGGGATAAGTAGGGGTGAGCAATTCGCGGTTCCGAACCACGAGAACCGGGGAACCGGAACCGAACCGCTAGATCCTAACCATATTACTGTATTTTGGGTCCGGTTCCGGTTCTTTAATTTGGATGAAGACGGTTCCTGGTTTGGTTCCGGTTAGAACCGACGGTTACAGTTAAGAACCGCTAGAACCGGGTTAGGTTTAAACTTTGAAGATTACATTTGAAATCCTATTAATTACTTTCTTACTTCCATGTACGAGCAACCATCCACGTTCTCATTTTTCCGGTTACATTTAATCCCTTACAATATCATAAACGATAATCATCTTCTACGGCCCTAAATATGTTTTAAAAAATAATTGTTTTCTGAAATATTTTGAGCCATTCTAATCTATTCTCAATCCCATTCATTAAAATATAATATGTTGATATGATAATGCTTTAGATGTCGCTTGCTTCTTTCACCTTCTAATATTTCACATTTAGAATTTTAATTGAAAATCGGTTATGGTAATAACCATTTACACAAGAACCGTTTGGCGCGGTTCCGAACCGAACCGGAACCATTAAAATACAGTTCGGTTCCGGTTCTTATATTTAGCATTTAACGGTTCCGGTTCGGTTCTCGCGGTTCCGAACCGTTGCACAGCCCTAGGGATAAGCATTTGGGTTGTTTATGGACTTAAAAACGATTATGGGCCTTATGGGCCTAGCATTATATAAATCCTAAACATTCCTTAAAACCCTAAATCTCTTATTAGCATCATTTCATCATCATCATACCTCACACACGTACTCCCTCCTGCTAATACACAAACATTCCATCCAATCTAAGATCTAGGTTAAAAGTTGATATCCTATTCATCTAAGAAGAGCTCACGTAGATTTCAAGATTATTCAAGATCTAATCTAACCTGATCTACAAGGTATGTATTAGGTTAAAGATTCATCTTTCATTCATCTTCATCTTAATTCTATTGTGTTAAGATGTAATAATAAAGTAAACGGATCTTGTAAGATTGGAAACGAAACGAACCGAGTAACCCGACTCAAAAGAACTCTATTCCAACTGTGTAAAGGAGTTGGGATTCGGGTTTAAATGGTTTGACAAGTACATACACATAGATATAATAGTTTTGGTTTGAGTGGGGAGATAAGGCTAAACCTGTAAATTGAGTCGAGTGGAATAAAGGAACCTGGCCTCATTCAAGTCAAGTGGGGGTAAATGACTTGGCTCGTATGTGGGTCGACTAGAGTCGTTGGGACTCGACTCAATATTTGAATCGAGTAGTTAGGAGGGGATCGGCTAAAATCCCACACGAGTGGACGAGGAGCAGTCGACCCAAAACGAGTCAAGCAATAGGACTCAATTCAACGATTGAGTTTTCTGAAAATCATGGACTCGACCGAGGATTAAACGACTCAACTCGAATAATCGAGTCGAGTGGGACGTGATGACTCAACTCGAGTCGTGTATTTGGAAATCAAATCGATCGAAACAGTCGACCCGAATGGTCAATTCGAGTAGTTTGGGGGAGTCGACTCGAACTATGGCTCGACTGGAATGAGAGGTCGACTCGAATTTCAATCGAGACGATGAAGGGACTCAACCCGATGGCTAGACTCGACTCATTGGGGCTATACTCGAGTGGTATTGATCACCTGATCCAAGGACTCAGTTCAAATGGGGAAATCCAACTCGATCCAAACCATTTCAAATGAACATATGAAAACTTGGCCCGAACTCAATTCGAGTGAAGTGAAGGGGTATTCGATCCAAGGTATTAAGGGAACCCGATCAAAATAAGATTTAAATAAAACTATAAGCCGAACACGAAAGCCAACTCGTTAAGAAAACCTTAACACATAAGTTCGTTAATAGGTGATTAACTTGTAAAATATGGAAGCTCAAACCGAACTCGATCCAAATATAAACTTGACACGAACCCGACTTGCTTAAGGAACCATTAACTAGTAAGTTCGTTAAGGAAACGTTAAACTAATCAAGTACGGTTTCGCTAAGCTATAAAGTTCGGTTTCATTAACCAATGAAGCTCTAATTCGTTTAAAGTATAAGTTGAATTGTTCACTTAGAAAGAGTATAAGATATATAAATAAGGAATTAATACGTGTTATTTAATAAACAGTTAGTCGAGCTCAATTGAAGAAGGGGATTACGATTAATTCGGAGAGGAATCGTCTACAGGTGAGTTTCTAGCCCCTTTTACTCTATGATGTTTTTCAGGGCTGTGTGCATATTATTGATTGCTTAGAGAGGAATCGTCTACTATGTGATAGTTAATACACTTATCTTAAGTAATAAGTGTATGATACGTGTATGGTTATGTATTGAATGTCATTATTATGGGTTGTTTGTATGAATGTGCGTATATATAATTATATATGCAACTAAAAAAATGTAAAGTATGCATGCATGATAACGAATGTATGGACGATTGACAGGATAGGATGGTTGTATGGTTATACGAAATAAAAGGGACCGGACCCTAATAATATCTGAGACAGAAAGGATCAGACCCTAATAATATCTGAGATAGAGGCAAGAGGGACCAGACCCTAATAATATCTGAGACAGAAGGGACCAGACCCTAGTAATATCTAAGACAGAAGGGACCGGACCCTAATTATATATGAGACAGTAGAGATAGAATAGTTTACGGTATACCGTAGGAAAGAATGAAAGATGGTATGTAAGTGCGTATGTACGTATGTACATTATGTATGAATGAGTAATCGTAAGTAAAGTATGAAATACGTATCTTCGGACGCGTATAAGTATGAACGTGAATGTAATGTAATGTATGTTAATTAATTAACTAGAAGTCACTCAGCGTAGCTGACTTTTAATATATATGCACGCAAGTGAATAGAATTAGGCAGGTTGACTTTTAATATATATGTTTTTTTTTTCTTTTTTTTTCCGTTTTAATCTTAAATTAATGTTGGTTTATACTTAATTAATTACATTTTTAATTCACTTTTATAAAATTAATATACATATATTTAACGCGTTATCGATCCCAAACGCGTAATAAAAATTCATTGTATCGTGTCTGGTTCATTTATTTCTATTTGATATTTATTTCTTTTTATATCTTTAAATTGGGATAAATTGTCGGGACTTCTCGTGGAACTAACTAATTCACCTTAATCGTTATGGTCTTCTCATTACCGCTTTCTCTTATTCCAAGTGAGTTTTCATAACACCATTTTTTTATTACTTTTACAACCTTTTGGGTGTAGCACGTAACAAATCTTCATTATTATTTCATGTTTCATATCGTAAACCAAAATTCACATGTGTGTCTTGTATGTACTTGTTTCATATCATATTGTTTGCAAACTATGTGATTACGTGCTAGTTGTTTACTATTTTTCTTGGTAGAAGAGACTCATACGCATACTCAAACACAAAGAGGGAGGGTCCGACAGGATGTATCTGCGCCGCCTATTCTTCAACTTTTGTTGGAACATATGGCGATATCATTATCATTATCTATACTCCAAATGATTAACGGAGGTTCCTTAGTAGATTTGACTTATGTCAAGCGATTAGAAATATCATGTATTTACTTTTCTTTTACTTTATGATTGAGACGTTATATCTTGACTACCTTGTGAGTTTTTTACTTTTCGTATTATATACATATATGAAAGTTTATGAACTCTCACCAACATTATTGTTGATAAAATTGTTATTATTTTTTGTGCTACAAGATAGGATGATGTGTAAGGAATGAAGATGGCTAGTTTGGACTCTAAGATTATTTAAATAAGTTGTTATTTTTATATCATTGTATTGTTATTCGATTGATGCAAATGTGTACATGTGATTATTTGAAATGAAATAAATATATTGTCACTTTAATAGTGTTACAAACTTATAAACAATCTTTAACATATCGTCCCGGCGTATAATCCATCCGAGGTCAGGGTGTTACACTTCAAAACTTGCCGCTGCCCTCCCAAGAGGAGCCGACCTCAACCCTCTTCTCCTTTTACTTCTGTTCTAAACTTCTTTTTATATATTCGATTGACAAGGCTACTCTCCTTCCATAGTTTTCCATTGTGGGCCTAAATATAAAAAAGTAATAAGATCGTAAACTCAGTGGATCACTTTAGGAAGCAGTGGTTTCATAGTCGGTCAATCTGCTTTAAAGGCTGCTTCAGACAAGGTAACAAAACATGAGGAGGCGTGTCTTGACAACCAACATGTATTTATTCATTTTGTTTTTGACACTTTTGGTTTTCTCGCGCCTGAAGCTGTGGAGTTACTTACCCGTGTTTAACGGGTCATGCATAGTAATGTTATGACTCCAAGATCAGCAAATGTTGTTTTTAAAATATTGGGTTTTGCATTTCAAAAAGGGGTAGCGACGTAGCCTGTTGCCCGTTTATCTTCTGTTTCGATGTAATAAAAACCTTAATATAGATGTAACATTTAATGAAAAAAAAAAATTAAAGCCCATCTAAATCTTTTATTTCATTTCAAATAATCACTTTAGTTATTATACACGTGAATGCAAAGAGTAAATTTAAAGCCTATTTATTTTCTACAATATACATGAATTGATTCTTGTTAGAGTAAAGTGCTATTTTTTTTCTTATGGTTTAGCAAATAATGCGAATTTAGTCCAAAAAGTTTATTTTTTGCATATAGATCCCTCACGTTTCTCAATTCTTGCCAATTACATCCAAATCACTAACTCCGTTAAATTGAATCGTTAACTCAGGGATAGACATGTCTTTTCACTCTTTCTTTATTACATGAGTACAGTGCCAAAATCGTCCCTAAAGTTTGGTCACATTTGCGAATTTCGTCCAAAAATATTTTTTTTCGCAAATAGACCCTCGATGTTTCCCAACTATTGCCAATTTCGTCCAATTTGTTAACTCGGTCTAAATTCAATGTTAACTCAGGGGTGTTACAGTCCTTTTACATATTTGTTTGCATTGTTATTATTATTAGTTGAGCTAAACCCCTTATATGACTAAAAATAAAGAAGAATAAACAAAAGCATACTATATTGGATTCAAACATAAGAATCGTGAAGTGTTATATATGTCATCGAACAAACACATAATAATAATAATAATAATAATAATAATAATAATAATAATAATAATAATAATAATAATGTAAACAAACATGTAAAAGGACAGTAACACCCATAAGTTAACGTTGAATTTAGACCGAGTTAACAATTTGGACGAAATTGGCAACGGTTGGGAAAAATCAATGGTCCACGTGGGAAAAAAAATATTTTTGGACGAAATTCGCAAATATGACCAAACCTCAGGGACGATTTTGGCACTTTACTCATATAATAAAGAAATAGTGAAAATACATGTCTACCCCTGACTTAACGATTAAATTTAACGAGGTTAGTGATTTTGATGTAATTGGCAAGAATTGAGAAACATGGAGGGTCCAAATAAACTTTTTGGACTAAATTTGCATTATTTAGCAAACCACAAGGACTAAAATGGCACTTCACTCTTCTTGATACTCTTTCATAAACAAATTCCAAAAACTGCTTAAATTCTTATGGGGGGCACGCAGTATATTGTAAAGAGTTCCTTGGGTTCAAGTACCGACACTATCTAGTTAGGGATCGCTCTGACATATTCAGGCGAACCAAAATTTCTGTTAATAAAGAAACACCTGCGAATTTCCTGACTGACCCGTCGTAGGGAAGATCATCTCTTCAACCGGCTGACATTTTGGTGTTTGGATGGATTGAAGAAGAAAACATGCTGGATTTAAAATGGGTTTCCCCTCTGATGGGCTTATAGAATAGTGGCTTCACAGTCGGTCAAGTTTCTTTAAAAGCTGTTTCAGACAAGGTGACTAAACATGAGAGGGTGTGTCTTGATAACCAACATGTATTTATTTCTTTTGCTTTTGACACTTTTGGTTTGCCCGCGCTTGAAGTTGTGGAGTTACTTAGCCGAATTCAACGAGTCTTGCATAGTAATGTTATGACTTAAAGATTAGCAAATATAGTTTTTAAAAAACTGGGTACGTAGAGAAAGAAGAAGATGTCAGTGGTGACCCAACCATTTTGGGGGCTTAAAGCGGATAAAAAGTTTGGGGTCCTAACATGAGTTAGAGAGATAAAATTATAGTGCTTGCAATTTTTATTTTTAAAATTTACCAAGTGATTGTCTTGTTTCCTATATAATTATATAAAATTTTTTATTTTATTTTTAAAAAGGGAGTTTGGCTTATGTATCTACTATAAATCAAAGGAACATATATTCTTCATTTTATTTTAAATTTACCGACGTATATAAATTATAAAGTTTATAACTTCTATTTTAAATAAATGAATTTGATTTGTACATTAATTATACAAATTCAAGCTATGCAGGTGCATAACAAATAGAGTATTAGACACAAAATAATTAAAAAAAATGACTATGAAGAAACAAAAATAAAGAAAAAAACCCGTAGCTTACTAAGAATCGATCATGTGTCGAAGTGATATAAAGAAACAGAAGGGAAAATACAACGAATTAAACCACTACGACAGGATGCAAAGACGTTTTATAAACATCTATATATTTTTAATATTCAATCTGTAAATATATAATACCTAAAATTATTAAATGGAGGTCTTAATTTTTTGGTGGGCCTCAAGCCTTAGCTTTACCCAACACTACTGTTGGGCCAGCCCCGAAAGGTGTCTATATTCCATGGGTTTGGTTACAATAATTTCATGGGTTTGGTTACAATAATTTTATGGGTACAAGACTAAATCACATATATTTTAATTATAAAACAGTAATGTAAAAATTATTGTTGCCACGGTAACCCATCCTCCTTAATAGTGCGCAACTATGTAATGTAATTACGTGTTTTATCGTAAGAAAAGACCTTACATGACATTTCTCTGTACAATTATACAGGACGATATATATGACTGACGAAGTCATACGAGCCGCATAATATCAAAAACATAACATATGCGCAACATGCATGGACGACGGCCTCCGAGTACACTAGGCATCAGAGGCCATGACTTACATGACTTATATAATATAACAACATGATGTATAAGGTTGGGTTGGCGTTCATACTTTTCTGTCACCCACCGAAGTTTAAGATTTGACCTTCCAACTTTTGTTAAACCAATCAATTTTTGTGTTTTGAATAGTTGACTCGGTGCCATATATGGACGATGTTTCTTCATGGCACAACGGAAGAGAGAGAGAGAGAGAGAGAGAGAGAGAGAGAGAGAGAGCGAGTGCATATTTTAAGGTAACAAACAAAGCATGAAGATACGTAGTATATATCTGTGGTCCATAAATAAAACTCCCATCATTTCAGTAGGTTCCATTTATGCTTCTCTCAAGACTAATAATTACCTAGCACTGAAGTATAATTATTATTTAGATATTTTTCTTGCATTTGTGATTATTTTTAGTATTGTTAATATTAGGATTTATCATTTTGTTATATTAAATTTAGACGTGTCATTCGGATATTTGTGTAGATTTTCTATGTAAATTTAAGGATAGCTTTCCTTACATCTACCTATTTTAATAAAATAAAATAAATATAGACACTTATCATATTTTAGGTAATTCTTACAATTTTTTTCCTTCAAAATTAATTTACCCTAATATATGTAATAAATCAATAATTATTTACTTTTCTTTTACACTATATTTATATAATATCTATATATTTTTATAAATATAAATATCAACATATTATTTTACTAAATATTTCAAAATACTTGGTGAATTTCAAAAATTAACAACAAATTATGTTTCTCAAATGAAAATTGTTTCGGGTTTTTTATGGAACTTAAATTTGATATTATGGGTCAAAAGTTGGTAAATAGATTATTTGGTACAAGTTAACTACATTTAGGTCAAAATTTGTTACGGGTCAAAAATGAAAATTTTGAGTATTTTTAAAAGTTTGAAAATGCAAAATAGATTTATCGTCAAATTTGTTATAGGTTCAAAGTGTTAACTTTGAAATGTCAAAAGTATGAAAGTTAGAATTTAAACATGATTCGGGTTTCAAATTTATTTTTAAGGGTATTTTTTAAAATAATCAAAAGGTTCGGGATTTGACAAATTGACTATTTTTTCATCAACTATTAAAATGTAAGAAAAGACTGCGAGCACTTTCGACATACCACCCCTATGCCTATTAATGCTTCTAACTTTTATCAATTTTGAAATTTTTATATTTACATTAATTTTTCCTTCAATTGTGATCAGAACGTTGTATGGGAAGTATGTCATGGAAAACTATGCTCAAATGAAACAAAATATTCACAAAATTGGATGGGTTAACATGTTATTTTTTATGTTGTCATTATGACAAAGTCGAGAAGCTCTCTGAAACTTATCAGAATCTTTTTCATGGTGTAGCTCAGAAAAACATAGCTCTTAAAGAACATTTATTGTTACAATTTAATGTTCTACTTTCCTTTAATGAGTGGTAAATTGATAAATATATCAATAAAGGTAACGCTCCTTTTGTATTTAGACTGAGTGGTTAGAACTACTATCGTATGAGAAGCTTTATTTTCGAAATTGGTTCATAACCAAAAGTCTTTCAATCATACATATATGGCACCGAGAATGAATTTTTCAATAGAAAGAAATATTCTCGGGTACGTTTTTGCACAAGCATTTTTTTATTAAGTTCATTTAAAAAAATAATTTTGTGATATAAATAAAATCAATTTATGTACACATTGTATAGATACAAGTATAGATGTAATACATTTTTTTTCATATACGCTATGTAATTATTTGTTTTACTTATAATTTTATAATTTGAATTATCCCGTGTGTGACACGGGCTCTAAAACTAGTATGTTTATATTTTAAATGTGAAGATTTTACAGTATGTCATACCAGTTTGGAGAATCGTTCTTCGATCGAGCCTTTATCCATAATTAAAAAACCAAACATTTTTATTTCTTCCACAAACTCGCTCAAAGAGGGTGGTGACACCAGTAAAGTCTTTATTGTTATCTATGTACTCTTTGATTCAATAATATTTAAATAAAAAAATAAAAGACAGAACTTTCAACATGATTATTCCTCACATGTTATGCTCCCAAACTATGATGTGTTTAAAAGAGAGAAGAGCCTTGGAGCCAGTAACCAATCGGCACGCGTCTTATCACTCTTTGATTGTAGCATGAAAACAAAATATTATGGTGTCATCGTGACCAGGCATTTAGGTGGAGGAGCATAATAGATGATGCTTAGGCTGAGGGGTGTGGGGCTTCAACGGGGGCGCTAGAGCCCCTCCGCTCGCGCCCCCAGGCGCTAGCACCACACCCCCGGGGCGCGAGAGGGGCGCGAGCACGAAAAACAAAGCAGGCGCAAGCACCTTCGCGGGACGAATATGGCGTAAAGGGGCATGGGAAAACGTGAAAGAGCCGTTGGAGCTTAAAAATGAGCCGTTGGGCTCTTATTTAATAAAAAAAAAAAGTTTTTTCTTCCTATATATAACCCATTTCATCTAAAACAATTATCACAACTTCAAAAAAAAACCCAAAATCAACCCATCTTCCAAACTTTTTTTTAAAAACATGGCTGGAAATTGGTACCCAAACCTAGATTCAGATTATATTGACGACGATTTATGGTCGTCACCGGACCAACCGATGTTTTATTCGGAGCCGCAACAATCATCCGGCTTTCAACCATCCAACATACAACCGTCTCCTAACTTTGTTGTTCCAGAGACACAAGAATCACACGGTGAAGCTACGGGACAAAGAAGACGCGTCCACCGGAAAAAACAAGTTGCAACGGACGGGTCGGGACCGGCTTCGACTCCGAGGACGAAACGGAAAACCACTTCGTGGTCATCGGATGAGAAGGAAGCCTTGTGTCGGGCTTGGATAGTCATTTCTGAGGATCGGCGTTGCGGTAATTGTTTTAACGTTTTTAAAAATGATTTTTAATAAAAAAGTTAAATAAAAAAGTTAAATGACTTACAAATTTATTTATTCATTTTGCAGCCGACTACCAAAAGAGCAAGATTTTTTGGACAAAGGTTAGGGAGACGTTCTATACGCTCGTTGGGAGTACAGAGCGGAACGCCGATATGATTTCGGGTCGGTGGTCCGAAATCAGAAAATTTGTCTGCTTGTTTACTAATCTTTTCAACAGGAACAGCGGTCGTATGAGACCAAGTGGCAGTGATGATTTGGCGGTTTACAATTTCACTGTCGAAGAGTGGAAGCAGGAGTGTTTGCGGAGGTATGGGACGGTGAATACGTGGGACGATGTAAAGTTGTGGGAGAGGTTGAAAAGGTGTTCCAAGTGGGTTGAGCTGGTGGCGCCGGACGTTGATGCGGAAGTACGGCCGAAACGGACTAAAACAAGTTCGTCCGGAGCGTATAGCACTAAAAATCGGGTCGGATTGCCGCGTTGGATTCGACCTAAACATTGCAGGGGAGGAAACGTCTTCACCGCCGAGGAGGCGGCCATTGGGACGGGACGCCAAGGGGAAAAAACCGGCTGAGGGGGAAGCCGTAAACATCGCCAATCTTGTTGAATCCCTCAATAAATTCAACAAAACCATGGAGGTGGTCTCTAATGACAAAAAGGAAAAAAGTCGAATGAGAGATTTGGACTTCCTTACTAGAGACTTCAGTAACCTAAATCTGGTCGATCAAATGCTAATGGAAAAGCAAAAGGAACGTGTCCGAAAGAGGTTGATCGAAGAAGACCAAGCCGAAGAATAAGAATAATGTTTTTTTTAGTACTTTTATTTTTATTTTATTTTTAGATATTAATGTGTTTTTTCATTAATGTGTGTTTTTTTTAATAATTTATGAGTTTTTTTAATAATACGTTTTTTGAATATATTTATAAAAAAATAAAAAAAAAATCCGCTGGAGCCCCTGCTGGAGCCCCTCCACACCAGGGCTAGGGGCTCCAACGGGGGCTCCACCACCCCCCTTATCCAGTTTCTCTCTCTGCCACACGTCATAATATTATTGGCTGGAGCCCCCACTCGCGCCCCCATTAGAGCCCCCCACACCCCTCAGCCTTATGGGGTATAGTCAGTATAGTGCTCAAGGTTTTGTGTACGTAAACCCATAAAATTCAAACGTGGAGCATAATTGGTTGTACGTTAGATTCTCATAGTAGTTCCGAGAGTAAACATAGGAAGATACGAGCAAATGAGCATGAAACACATAAGAGTACTTACTATCACTATAAAAAAGATTGCTATCTAGGATCGAAAGATCAGTCTTTGACACTTCCCAATCAGTTACTAATTATTATTAGGGACTGATTTTCCAATCCCAAACCAGTGACAGATGCCTAGTCTTTGATAATGCTTTTAGTAACTAAATATCAGTCCCAAACTCTCCATTGTATGGCAACAACAGAGACTAATGAAATTCAGTTCTTAATTTGTCCCATGGTACCATGTCATTTTAGTCTCCAAAACATTTCTACAGTAGCTGCAAAACAGTCTTGAATACTATGATATCTCAATCCTAATGTATAACTTTAAGGACTGAAAATCAGTCCTCAAAATAAAACTATATTGTCCATAATACATTTCGTTAGGTTTGTGATTCCATATCAAATCAATTTCCAATAAGATGCTTTAGAGACTGAAAATTAGTTTCAGGCACCGCTTAATTTAAATAATTAATATGCTTTTCTAGGAACTGAAATTTAATCTCAAATAACAGTTATTTTAGTCTCTAATATCTACTTTTAAAGAATAATAATTAGTTCACGGTTACATATACTTTTAGTTTCTAATCAGTCTCTTTAAAACAGTGCATACCATGTTTTGTCAATAACTATTTTTTAGTCTCAATTCCAATATTTTCTAATAAACAAGTTATGCTAACATGTCTAAAAACCAAAATTTTATACGAACTCAACATTTTTCAAACTTTTACAAATTCATAAAATGAAAAGAAAAATTACAAAAATGTAAGAATTCTACAAATATAAGAAAATAACATTACACAAATAAAAGAGACGACTTGACTATGACCACGCATATGCATTTCAATACGTTAGCCTTTGACACTACATCCGTTGCAAGGTTCAAAGCTCTTGTTACGAGTTGCTTCAATTTTCATTACAACACCAAAGTTTAAAACTATAGTAACATTGGTGTTTGCCTTGTGTAGCCCTCTACTAGAGAAATCTATGAGTGCTAAAAGAAAGCATGGAATCAACAAAAAGGTAAAAAAAATAAAAAATAAAAAATAACCAAAGACTTGCATTGGGTAACAATTTGCCATATCTGCATATCTCAATGGTGACAGTGTATCTCCATATTCCATAGATGCATGCCAAAATAAAGGTAAGATACAAGAATATAATTTTCGACATTCCAATAATTGTTGCATAAACATTGGTATACCTCTCTTACCCCTTTTAAGAATTAAAGAATGTCTGTTATCATCATTGGAAGGAAATATGAGTTAAGATGCAAAATCAAGATGCCATTGCGAAACCAAGCATCTTCTTCCAACCAAATCTCAGAAACCATAGATTAGAGAACTCATTCCAAATTAAGCACATTTACAATAAGTAAATAATTAAACGCACATTTATTTGTAAAAGAATGAGTAAAAAATAAATTTATCCTGCTAAGTATTTGGGGGGGGGGGGGGGGGGGGGGGCATTTTTTTTTAATAAAATTGCTAGTTTTAAAAACTCTTGCCAACAAATACTTTGCAATTGAACACATAAAAGAGACAAAAACAAATAGCATAAATTTCATAAGAATGAACATGAAAAGTGGTATACTCGAATTGGAAAAATAAAACAGAGCCCCATAATTGAACAAGAAAACAAACAAATACACAAATACCTTGTGTGGCTGAAGTCCTGCCGTCGTAGAAGGGCATAAACGACCTAGAGTTGGCAAGCCGATGCAACCGGTGAAAGCAGCAGGTCATGGGGATCTAAGCTCTTGTAGTTGACCTTGCCTGGCCGCCCCCACAGTAATCATCATCGTCTCTAGCCACCGCTTCCACCGTAGAAACCATATTAACATCTATGAACACCACATCACCGCCACCCAATCCTTACTCCGCTGCAAGCGTCTCTTCTCCGATAACCCTAATTTTGAGTAAGCATGCGTATACTTTGTGGGGAATGAAAATGTTAAATGGTAAATACCTAAAGTGGGAGGGATATAGGAGGACACACGGGCGAAAATTTGAACCAAATTGTAG
>NW_027497727.1:0-137511 GCF_021521415.1 Bidens hawaiensis | reverse complement strand
GAAAAGCGGGTGTTGAGGTTTCGAATGAACGGTGTCAGTAACTGATCAAAACGACCTTTGATTAACGCCATTGTCAGTGATTATACGATATGATGACACTACACACCTTTAAATCGGATTAGAAACTGAGAAAAACAACAAGATGTGATTCGAGATATAACTTCGCCTAGGTTACTGGAAGATAAGTTCGTCGGTTTTAGAAAATAATAATGAGTTTGACCAAAAAATTTCTTTATATAGGGTCAAGGTTATACAGGCGAAGTTAGGGTTAACTTCGCCTGTCCCATAACTTCGCCTCTTCCCTCAACTTCGCTCAATATGAAACTTTACCAAACAGACCCTTATAAATTGAACATTATGCCATTAACTTTTAAAACTTCCTTTAAAGAGTTAACTGATCCGATCAAGAACCAAGTAACCAGGTATAAAATCATACAACTACATAAGTAGAATAAATTTTAAAAATAAAGTACACGGGATCAAATTTCAGTCTCGACAGAGACTACCACGTTTTAGAAAAGATCCGAACAGGAATCATACTAATTAAGTGACTGTCACACAGATCCATGTTCAGCTGTATTATGACATAAAGAAACAGGTTGTAAGCAGGTAAATAACTTAAAATGGTTTTCATCGCTTCTGTGATACGGGTTAGGTTCAATTTAGCTCAAAATATAAATGGGCAACACATTAGAGATTATGATGTCTCCTATCTATTCTCAAAGCGTATTTGGCTTTCCCTAAGTCACCCCGAGTTGACCTCGACCCGTAGTGTCTGATTAAATTGTAAGTACACGTCGATCTGTAGAGTCTTCTTCCCGTTCTCTTACTTGCATCTTGATTGAGAAGTCTTAACATTATAAGCTCTAGAATATCTTAGTAACACATAATAATAATTTTTTTTTTTAAATAATAAGATTTACACAGCTTCAATTAAACTACTGCAAGTCCCGAATCTGGATCACTGCAGTTTCTTGACACACCATCTTCTCGGGAATCAGAACACTCACGGGCTCGTGTATGATTGGGTAATCGCTTTTCTGCCTATCATTCGGAAAGATATATATGGAGAAATGCACAACTCTTAAGGAGTTTCCACGTAAAATCGAGGAGATTTAGTTAGTATCACTTCTACTTTTACGTACCATAAAAAGCTACCATGACATACAATGACTGTTCTAAAGTCTTTTAGGCCTTATAACTTCACTAGTTAAGCGCACAGAATCAGTTTGTCTATCACTTTCCAAGGTTGGATCAATTTTCTTTTAAACTTAGTAAAGAAACTTCTTACGAAGTAGTAGACTTGAAAATTTTTTCATCTCCAAAAAAAAATTTCAACTTCTATCGCCCCGATCAAGTCGAAGTCTTCAGGTAAATGGCTATCCTGAAGATCCAATGGATCAGCTGGACCGACCACATACGAGTATGTGTCCTTCTAACTAAGTATGAACGACTAATTTTCAGCGAAAGAATAAAAACACATCATAAACCGCCCCGGTCACTTTCAGTCATCTGGTTAATGGCTATCCTCATACTCTACAGGTAGAAATAAGGTCCAAACATATCCGAAGATATGTCCTTCAAACTGAAGCAACCAACATAATTCTAAGCGATAGTGACGTTTTTTTTTTTTTTTTTACAAGTAAAAAACGAAAAACACGGTTACTCGGGATTGATCATCCCATTTAGCTCAACAAGGTTTTGAAAACGAGTTTTGTCAAACGCTTTAGTAAACAAATCAGCGAAATTATCTAACGAATCAACCTTTTCGAGCACTATCAATTTCTTCTCAGCACAATCCCGTATAAAATGATGACGGATGTCAATGTGTTTAGTTTTGCTATGCTTTACAGGATTGTTAGTTACTGAGATAGCAGCAGTGTTATCTATGCAAATAAGAGTATGAGTGAAATTCAGACCGTAATCGCGCAATTGCTGTTGTATCCAAAGAACCTGGGAGCAGCAGTTCGATGCTGCCATCTATTCTGCTTCACAGGTAGAAATGGCGACTGAGGTCTCATAGAAGTGTGTCCGGGATCAGTTTCAGTTTCCGGGTAGACTTTACTTGAAGAGTATTTCACCAAGTAAAATACTCACCGGGTAGACTTCAATCTTCTTGACTTTGTCAGACTATGCCCGACAAACCCTTACGAGCAACCTTGTTCTTTGATGGTGCATTCAACTCTTTGCTAGAGAATAACTTATTAGCAAAGTGTACTTGGCAGCACTGTTCCTTGCTTGAGTTGAACCTTGACCGATGTTACTTAGAAATATTCCATTAACACATCAAGCCTACTTGGACCACAATTATTAATGAATACCTTGTCCGGTCTTCCAATCACTTGGCTTCATGAGCTTGGTTAGCCAAAAGCTTACTCGGGAGTGAACTTTACTTGGCTTTGAAGAATAGACTTGCTTGATAAAGTGAATCCTTCCCAGATTTACATAAACCAGTGAACCTTGCCCGGTAATACACCAATTTGCAAACCCTGCTCGGATATCCACTAAAGAAGACTTCTTGAAGATAACCTTGCCCGATAGACAAAATATCGTACCCGGCTAAGTAAAAGCTTGTTCGGAGGTCTAAGGTGTGCCCGGATCCATACTTAGCGAATTCTGAGGAGGTTGAGAAGATTCCAATCTTTCATATGTCTTTTAGAACAAATCTTTGATTAAACAATCTCCCCCTTAGGCCAATTGTTTGACTCAACAGATAGATTGTTTGAAAACAGCCCCATGATAAGTTAGATTTATAAGTTTATGATATTGTTAGAATTTGGAAAATTTGTTTAGTTTCTAGTGTTGAATTTGGATAATTTAAAACATCTGTAGCAGTTTTATTGCATAATATTATGATATGTATAGCATTTTTTTAAAATAAAATATTCGGCTATGTAGTTAATGCTAGCTGCTATTTATTTAACGATCTTTAGTTCTGAAATTCCAATAGACAGCTGGAAGCTATACACTTTGTTAGTTGTAAAGTTTGAAGCGGTTCTTGTGAGGAAACCGCTTTAAACAATTCACCGCTTCAAATATATGGGAAATTCATAAACCGCTTCAAAGTGGACAAATAATTGATTAACAGCGATGCGCATAGAAGCGGGAAAATACCTTCCTTTGAAGCGGTTTTCAACCGCTTCTAATTCAACAATATTGTTGTAGTGAGGATTTTCGTCGTAGTGTTTGCTGCCTGGCGTGACGAATTGGAGGACGACAAGGGCAAGTTCTCCACTTGTAACCTCTGTTGCAGCCATAGTGGTCTAATTGACATTATTTTAGACGGGTTGACAGAGTTTAAGGTTTATAACTGATATCATTTTATGATTTAAGTTGTATAATTGTTTGACATTCTTATTCTACAACGTTTGAATCAAGAATTCACTTGGATTTGTTTTTCAAAATCGACCTTCAAGAAAAGGTGGATTCGATTTTTCGAATTCCATCTTGAAGAAATGGTAATCTAAAAAGAGCTAACTACAGAGATGGTCACTGTGGTTTGAGCAAAGTAATGGATTAGGGTATTAACATTTAAAAGTACTACGTTTGGATTTTTTGCGGTTTCAGTTTTGTAACAAGTTTTGGTATTTTATTGATTTTTCTGTTAAATTAGGGTGAAATGACAAAAATAACTTTTTATAACTAAAGGGTCTAGTTATTTAATTAAGTCAACTTTATTTTCAGGGGTTATTTATGTATATTACGTAAATATAATTTAAAGAAAACAAATAGTTCTATTTGCAAATATAGATATAATAATTTATCTAAACTAGTTGTTTGACATGCTGCGGTGTAACTTTTTTTTTGTATTTCTTTGTGCATTAAGGCTCGCAACACTATGACAGTTCGTGCATTTCATCAATGCTACACAATCTGGTTTCTAAATGTTGATAGGTACGTGAAGATAATGGTTGTCCTTACAAATAAGTTAGCCATACACATTCATGTTTCCATGCTTTAATCATGAAAGCTATAATGTATTTCTGATAGTAGTTTCTTTACTCATATATCCATTAGCTGTTGTAGTCTAATGACAACTTTATTATTTTACAAATTAGTTGAAGGTCGTTCGACTTTTAAGTTTCGAGAGGTCAACTATTATGGTTGATCCCATTCATCAAACCTGCGTTATGGCTGTCTTTTGCGCATCAAAAGGATTGGAAGAATTTAAAATGGCTTTGGAATCTTCAAATTTGACCCATTTTAACTTGTGAAATAAAATCTCAATTAGCAACACGATTAACATCAAGATGCAATAAAATTTTATTCATCACCAAACTGCCCTTTAACCAATTTAAATCAAGATGATGTTTTTGACATTTTATTTCTACTTTATTTGACTCTTTAGTCAAAATTGTTTAGATTATAGTGTTTTTTTATTTTGGTGCGTGTACAAATAACAAAGAAAAACAATAAAAGTTGAATAGTTACTCATACAAAATTCAATCAAATCCAAAAACAATAAAAGTTGAATAGTTACTCATACAAACTCTACACCATGGGTGATTATAGTAAGTTTATCCAATCATAATAACAAAGAAAATAAATATTATCACTACAAATTCTCTACTAAAAGTAATTACTAAAGTTCAACGAGTGAAAGTATAAACGAGTAAACAAACTCTCTTGCATCCACCACCTGCGTTGATTTTGCCTAAGGCTACTGCCTAGTAGCCTTTTCATCCTTTGCTCTCCAACATTGTACAACCGCCCGAAGTCCCAAATCGCCCCCCTTGATTTTTGTTGGCAAATTTAGATTGAAATTGAAGAATAACACAATGAAATTGACGATTATATTTACTTGAATATAGAAATTGTTTATTCAATAAACTTGCAAACTGTACATACAAACTCGATTTTAGCGACTTTCGTCTAGATTACGATACAAGTTTGACATAATTACATATTAACCCCTAGACTATTTGACAAATACAAATAAGACATAAAATGCACTCTCTAAAACGACACATAGACCCTTATATTATATATTTCAACACTCCCTTTTAAACTAAATATATAGTTTTGAAGGTTTTCAACATGCTTGACTTGCGTTTTCACAACAGTGTTGTTTATTCATGTTCATAGATGAGTTTGGATTTTTTTCTGCTTCTTTCTCATTGTTTTTCCACTTGGCGCCTTCGTTTTTCAAATTGAATGAGTTCTTCACACTCATAACATCTGAAGTTGCTTTTGTCTTTATTTCCTTGACTCGTGCCTCTTCCATATCCACTTACTAATACAAAAACTAATAAAAACACTATATTTATTATTAATATTGATGCATTTTATGAATAATTAGCATGCAAATACTAGTACCGAAAGTGCACTGATCACTTCCTTTCACTAAAACTAAGCAACTATTTTCATAAAGTTTGCGAACCGGTCTTCTTCGACCACGTTTATCTTCAAATTAGAGAGATCACTTTCATAATAACTCCATAGATACGATGTCTCTTCATCACATATCACATCTTCAAACAAAGTCAAATTGGTCACTGAATCTGGCAACTCTTCTAATCCATGACAGCCACTCATCTTCAACACCCTTAGCTCGTTAAGCTCGCCAATCTGATCAGGCAGTGAGGTTATACTCAAACAATCAGATATATCCAGAAAGACCAGACTATGAAGCATCCCAATAGACTCGGGCAATTTGGATAATCTGGTACAAGAATGGAGTCTTAGCGTTTCCAAATTTGACAAACTCCCCAACGCTTCAGGAAGGGCACCGAGCTCATGGCAGTTAGTGATGCTAAGTTTCACGAGATGATTAAGACTGCATAATCCTTCTGGTAGTTCTTTCAAATCATAACAACTTTCAATCTCAAGCTCGATGAGATTAGGTAGCATTGGATGGTCAACTGTACAGAACTCTAATGCATTACCAATTGCACACATTATCAAAGAAAGCTTCTCTAAGTTCTTTAACTCGGTAATGGACTGAATTGAGGGAGAAAGCGAGACATGTTCTAGTCTTAATCTTCTTAAGTTGGATAGACAATTAATCAACGAAAGCTCATGTAACTCAGTAGGATAAATCCCGTAGCTTGTGATGTTTAAAACCCTTAGTTCATTGAAATTTCTTATGAAGTGGGGCAGAGAGTATTTCTTACTTCTTATGTTCAATATCAAAGCTTGAACGTTTGGTGCTTTCAGATCATTCCAGACAGAGGAAAACATTTCATCTGCAGAAAAAAAAATAGTTCACATATAGTTACTAAAGCATCCATAGGAAATGGTTATATTTCATGGTCTAGACAAAGAAATGAAACCTGTTGATATAGACAAAAGACGGGTGTTAATTGGTTGTTGTGCTTGTTCAATCCACCATACGGGTATGACATTCCCACGAATTTCTATAAACAACCTATTTCTTTGTGCTATTGGCTCTTGGCTACTCAGATGAATGGCTAGTTCTCTTAGCAAGTCATGTTGTGTAACATAATGCTCATTACAATAACCTTCTAATTCACTAGCATCTTTCCTGGAAATATTAGATAGAAAATTAGTTATAACCGAAGAAAGAATAAATAAAATATTTTATTATTTATTGATCAATAATGAGCCCTTTACCCTGGAAGAACAAGACTCAGAAGATTTCTTGAGGAAAGCTCTACAAGGTATTCGATGGTATACATTCCTTCTTTGTCTAGATTATATAGCACAACCCATATATCCATTAGAGCAGAAGCGGAAATCTTTTCATCTTCAGGAAATGAACCCAAATCAAGAAAACAATCACGGGCTACTGGAGAATCTTTGAGTGCATCAACACTGGTTTGAAGACTAAGCAATAATGGGTTGTTTAAGTCAAAAATAGATTGACCTTCAGAGCATATTTGTAAAGTTGTTTTCCACTTAAGCTCACTTTGATCGCGTAACGATGCACCAATCACTGTGAGTGCCAATGGAAATCCCTTGCAGATCTTAACCATCTATAATAAAACAACAACAAACGTTCATTACAAATGTTGTCCACGGGTGAGCTCAAGTCAATTACTACTACTAATATATATAAAAAAGAAGTTTGGTGACGTTGATACATGATTGGTCCACTTGGCAATGATTCATTGGGCCAAGTCTTTTATACATTTTTTTGTTTTGCATTTCTTTTTTAAGTTTGATATTTTTTTTATATATTTCTAGTTAGTTTTGTTATGTTTTTCATTTGTTTTATTTTAGTCCCGATCACGTAACGAACGTGAAAGAAACTAACCTAACGAATGTAACTCAAATCGACGGAATGCCAATTTTTTTTAAATCTGATTTCGTAACGAACATGAAAAAAGCCAACCGAATTTGCATAGACTCACCGCCTCAATGCCAGGGATCAACAACGCTTGGGTTTTACCGACGCTCGAGTTTTACCAACCGAAGTCACCCCATTGGTCCATCTCAATTTAGATAACTTTTTCGTTTTAGTTCCCGTACAATAACATATGTAACCAAAACCGACTGAATCACGTCGACTTACCGCCTAAACACTTAGACACAGTAATGCTTGGGTTTTACCATCGTCCGGATTTACCGACCTGCCCGGCGCAACGCGCTGGGTAAGGGTACATAACTAGTTAACCATAATCAAAGAGTAGTTAAAGATCCTTCATGACAATTAGTTGTAGTTAAGCATCTAAAGGGTAGATTAGTAATTTGGCATTTGGGGTTAAATGAAATTTCATGCTGTTTCTATAAAAATAGAATATTATAAGGCGTGTTAATAAAACATTGGCTAAAGAGTTAGTTGGTGCTCAGATGTGTTTGTTCTAAGCTCAAGATCTCGGGTTTAAACGGCTAGTTCGATTCTCGCAATTCTCTCAATCGTTTTCTTTCATTTATTTCTTGTCTGCTTCGTGTTTCTAATAGCTCTAAATCAATTTCATGATTTAGTGATTGAATAAAAAGAATTCATTTGTGGTTTGTGGGTGTTCTTAAAGGACAACCGGGAAAAAGGAATCTTGGAACTGGGAACAAGGAATCTTGGTGGTGAAATGAGGATGTGCAGAGCAAGATCAAGGATAAGCAACAGAGTCTTAGGGATCTTTTAAGGTGCACAAACGAGGGGGAGTGATGGAGGTTGAGGGAGAAATACAAAAATGCTAGGAGAGAGGCGAAGAAGGCGGTGACAAAGGCAAAAAACACAGCGTATAGACGGATGTATGCACGTCTGGAAACAAAGGATGAGGAGCATGATATGTTCAAGATTGCTAAAGCTAGGGAGCGTAGAAGACAGGACCTAGGAGTAGTGAAATATATAAAGGGAGAGGATGGGCGTGTCTTAATCAAGGAACAAGACATTAAATAGAGATGGCAAAATTATTTAAAAGTCTTTTTAATGGCAGACAGACCTACCAACAAGAAACAGACAACCCTGTTACGCAGAGACAACAAAGGAATAACTCCTACTGTAGAGGTATCACACAGGGAGAGGTAAGGATAGCACTTAGGAATATGGGAAGGGCTAAGACGAGTGGTCTAGACAACATACCGATTGAGGCTTGGAAGTGTTTAGGGGATGGAGTTCAATGGCTCACTACTCTATTCAACCTTATTTTCAAGAATAGAAAAATGTCAGACCAGTGAAGGAGTAGTGTAGTAGTGCCCCTATACAAGAACAAGGGAGACGCACAGTGTCGTGGAAATTACAGAGGAATTAAGTTGTTAGGTCATACTATGAAATTATAGGAGAGAGTAATTGAGACTCGAATTAGGAGAGAAACACAGGTTATGGTTAACCAATTTGGTTTTATGCCAGGACGGTCAACCACGGAAGCGATACACATACTGAGATGACTAATGGAGAAGTATAGGGATAAAAAGAGGGACCTGCATATGGTATTCATCGACCTTGAAAAAGCATATGATAGTGTGCCACGTAGACTAATTTGGGATAGTTTAGAAGGTAGAGGGGTACCTGGAAAGTATATAGACTTAATTAAAGATATGTATGACAGGACTAAAGCTAGTGTTTGTGCACCGGTAGGAGATGCTAATTTTTCCCGGAGGAGATGGCACTGCACCAAGGATCGGCGTTAAGCCCGTATCTTTTCACGGTAGTCATGGATGAGTTGTCCAAGTCGATTCAGGAGCCTGTCCCATGGTGCATGCTCTTTGCAGATGATATTGTGTTAGTGGCTGATACTAAACAAAGCTTGAACGAAAGGCTAGAGGAGCGGCGTGTAGCTTTAGAGGATAAAGGTTTAAGAATTAGTCGCTCTAAGACAGAGTACCTTTGTTGTGACTTCAGTGGTGTTGGCGATAGCGAGGACACCCAGATCACTATTGAGGACTAGGTGGTTCCACAAATAACGAAGTTTAAATATCTAGGATCGTTTGTCCAAAGCAATGGAGAGATAGACGGTGACATAACCCACCGCATACAAGCTGGCTAGTGTAGGTGGAAAGCAGCCACTGGGGTTTTGTGCGACAAGTGGTTCCCATCTAAATTAAAGGGGAAATTTTATAAAGTCGCAGTTAGACCTGCAATGTTGTATGGAACAGACTGTTAGGCCATCAAGAAGACACAGGCGCACAAGATGGAGGTAGCAGAGATGAGGATGATGAGGTGGATGTGCGGACACACTAGATTAGATAGGATTAAAAATAAGGTCTTTAGGGAAAGATTAGGAATAGTTAGCATATCAGAGAAAATAAAAAGAAGGGAGATTGAGATGGTTTGGGCATGTGAAGAGGAGACCGACAACAACGCCAGTCAGAGTAGTGGAAACCTTCATTGTGGAAGGAAAGAGGAGTAGAGGTAGGCCTAAATTGACTTGAGATGAGAGAATAAGGGAGATTGAGATGGTTTGGGCATGTGAAGAGGAGACCGACAACAACGCCAGTCAGAGTAGTGGAAACCTTCATTGTGGAAGGAAAGAGGAGTAGAGGTAGGCCTAAATTGACTTGAGATGAGAGAATTAGACATGACTTGACAAAGTTGCACCTCTCTGAGGACATGGTCCAGGATAGAGATTCGTGGAGACGTAGGATTAAGGTTAGCGACTTCTAGGGGAAGGTACCTAGTTAGCTTAGCTTTGTATTTAGGGTCTAGTTGGCTAGCCTGGCTCCTTGTTGTTTATGTATATATTTTGTTTGATGCTGCTTTTTGATTCTTATGCCCTATTCTTAGTAGGTTAAAGATTCCTTGCTTTTTTGGTAGTTTGCTATCTATGTATTGCTAAGTGTCTTTGCTTGTAGGATGTATGTTTACTCTGTTTACCTATATGTAGCTTTATGAGCCGGTGGTCTCTCTAGAAGCAGCCTCTCTATTCTCACGTATAGAGGAAAGACTTGCCTACATCCCACCCTCCCCTGACCCTACCGATAGCGTGCTATGCGGTGGGATGTACAGGGCTTGATTGATTGATTAATATGGGTGTTCTTCATGTGTTTTATGATTCAACCGATGTGGGACAAATCCCATACCTTGCAATGGTTTCAATCCATAACAATGCACCCTCCTTAAGGGCCAAGTCCTCGTTGGTCATGGCCACGTTGGTCATGGCTGGCTCACTCCAGGCCACCACTCCGAGTCCTCGTTGGTCACGACCACGTTGGTCACGGCTGGCTTCCTCCAGGCCACCACTCCGCGGTTGGCTCTAATACCAATGTTACAAGCCAAACAGAAGAACTCAACCCAAAAGACTAGTTTGATAGGTGAGGGAACCCATTTGGCTTATAAACCCCACATCAGTTGCTCATACAAACGATGTGGGACAAGTCCCATACCTTGCAATGGTTTCAGTCCATAACAATGCACTCTCCTTAAGGGCCAGCGTCCTCGTTGGTCACGGCCACGTTGGTCACGGCTGGCTCACTCCAGGCCACCACTCCGTGGGCCACCACTCCGAGTCCTCGTTGGTCACGACCACATTGGTCACAGCTGGCTTCCTCCAGGCCACCACTCCGAGGTTGGCTCTGATACCAATGTTACAAACCAAACAGAAGAACTCAACCCAAAAGACTAGTCTGATAGGTGAGAGAACCCATTTGGCTTATAAACCCCACATCAGTTGCCCATACAACTGATGTGGGACAAGTCTCATACCTTGCAATGGTTTCAATCCATAACATTGTATTAGAGCCTTATTCTCAGTTCAATTGAGAAGAGGCGAACTTACAGGATGGTCTATCTCAGAAAGAATGGAATGATATCATGGAGAAGGCAAACAATGTCATCATCATGAGTGTAGGTGATCAAGTGTTAAGACAAGTGTCGAAAGAGACTTCTGCAGCCGTTGTTTGGTCATTATTAGAAGCCTGTGTATGACTAAATCGTTGGCAAATCGCCAGTATCTTAAGAAGAGGCTCTATATGTTCCATATGCGTGTAAGTCACCTGAAGATCACATAGATGATTTCAATATCTTGAGAATATTGAGGTAGAACTAGATAAGAAGACATAGTAATCATATTCTTAGCATCTCTACCTCAACATAAGAATCTTTTAATAGGTTGTCATGAATTTGAATGAACTGGAGAAAAGGGCAGATGTAAGAGAAGACAATGGTGAAGGACTGGCTGTTGAAGGTAGATTTATACAAAGGAATCCTAGGTCAAAGTGGATTGATTTTAAGACAAAATTCTAAAGTTTAAGAGAATGTGCTTTGTGTATAATTATGAAAAGCACTTTAAGAAAGATTTGTGTGGAAAGAATGAAAAAAAAAGGTGAAGTGAGTGGTTTCGTTGGCAGAATACTTATTCTGCACAAGATGATGCATTAGAGGGGTATGACATTGTTTATGTGATGGTTGTAACCAAAGGCAAAGTTAGTCAAGAATGGATGCAGAACATAAAGATGTCTTTGAACCATTGACTTACAATGAAGTTGTCATTCTAGTAATAAATAGATTTGGATAAAAGCTATGAAGGAAGAGATGGAATCACTAATGTGGAATGGAACATATATTAGTGAATAAGCTAGTTGATTAAAAATTGGTTGATTAATTGCAAATTGTTTTTATAAAACCAAAGAGGAGATCATAGGGGTTGATGCACCAAGGTTTAAAGCAAGGTTGGTGGCAAGGGTTTCGCACAAAGAGAATGCATTGACAGTTGGTTGCAGTTAAACGGCTAAGGGGTAGAATGGTAATTTGGCAGCTGGTGGGTTAAATGAAAGTTCTTGATGTTTATGTACAAGTTGGAATAATCTAGGGGTGTTAGTGAAACTTTGGCTAAAGAGTTAGTTGGTGCTCAGATGTGTAAGTTATAAGTTCACGAGCTAGGGTATGAACGGCTAGTTCGACTCTCGTGCTTCTCTCAATCGTTGCTTTCATTTCATTCTTGTTCGATTCGTCTTTCTCATTTTTGTAATAGCCCTAGATCAGTCTATTATATGATCTAGTGATTAAATAATTAGAATACGTTTCGAGTGTTCTTCATGGTGTGTTTTACAATTCAACTCCACATTATCATTAATTATATATAATCATGTGAGGTACAGATATGTAGTGTGGAAAATGATTTTGGAAATTTAAACAATACCTTGCTCACAAGATCATCTGGCACATTAACCTTCCTGTCACATGGAAATGCTGAATGGATTAAAAGGGCTTTTGCGTCTTCGTCGTTTAACAAGCCTAATTCGTATGTGGAGCCAATACTTGAAAACATAAACCTTGAGGTGACCAAGATAGTGTATCCTGGTATTTGGTATTTAAGATCCTGAATAAGCGATTCAGATTCGGACCACACGTCATCCAAAACCAGCAATATCTTTTCTGATCCCATATTCCTCATCATGTTCTCTAGTTCGTTCTTTGCCTCTTCATCGGTCTGGAGCTCACAATTGTTCACTTGTAGATGATGTGTAAGTAATTTTTGGACAATGGTTTTGAAGGAAGTAGTTCTAGAAACGGTAACAAAGAATACGTTGTCCCCAAAAACATCTGAACGAATATAAGCACGCGACAATCAACATGAAATGTATTCATTGGATTAAAATTAATAATCAAAGTTTATACCTTTAATCTCCGCATCATGACAAAGCATCTTCGCCAATGTAGTCTTCCCGCAACCTCCTGGAGCTGAAACGGTCAGCACCTGGATGTCATTTTTAAGCAGCATGTGTTTCACTTCTTTAAGATGAAAATCAAAGCCAATGATGACATCCGGGAGCCCCGGGATATTGATAGAACTTGAAAATCCACCTGCCTGTTTAGTAACAGATGAGAGTACTTGATCCACCTCACCTCCCAAAGAAAGACCCCTGAATCTAGTACTCAGGTTATCTTGCAATTCAACTTGAAAGAACCTCAATAGCTCGTGGTCCAAGCGAATCAACTTATTCGCGTGAACAAACTTCTTATACACATTCCAACACTTGATCCTTGAGCACTTGAGGACTATTTCTTTCCCATTCTCCACGTAAAATATGAACATTTTAGTCTCTTTTTCGGGACGGTCTAACACCCTGGCCAGCCTCCCATGACCACACATTATTGGCTCAAGACTTCTTAACGTTTTATCAAGGCGCCTGAGTAAAGTTCTAAATTTGGCTGTTCTTTTGGTTTGTGATACTACTGTTTTCAGTAACTCCACCAATACTGTTTGCAAAGCTGCCTCATACTGGTTTTTTGTAACCATCTCTAAATTTCGTAGCAAAATTAGCAAACGAAAAAAAGGCTCATAAAAAAACTGATCCGACAGTCAACGAAAGTAATCTACAAAAATGAAATTACCTGGACACTTGAATTGATGAAATTAGGAATCTAGATAGTTGTTCGTCGATATTATGCTAGTGAAATCCTTTAGCTTGTGTTTTTATACAAGTGCAGCAGCAAGCACGAGGTGATCAATTGCAATGAAGGTAGGAAGATGTAGACTATGTTGGCAGGACTGTTCCTGGACCAAGATGCAGTCTATACCAAAAATTATTAGATTTGATATTTGTCACTATTATGGTATCTTTTATACACTTCTAACTCATAATTCATATATATATATATATATATCATTTGAGGAACTGTGGAATAGAATAAAAACTAGTGTGAGTAAAGATAGATATGCGAGTATAAAGTCAGGCATTTCATAAGATATGAATTTGTTCCTAAAAGTGTAACTAGTTTCCGGGGACTTAAAAGGCTTACCAGTAAAAGTTAAGTTGTATGTTTATACAGTCTTACGAAGATTACGTTAACTTAGGACCAGTGGCGGATCTTCAATGTTTATTATGGATGGGCCGAAAGTCACGAGAAGCAAAAATTTTTTTTTCCTATCTTTAGGTTTCGGGTTGGCAATCGGGTTCGGTCGGTTCAACTAATTAAAATCTATATTTAATCCTTCAACTAAAACACCAATTCAATCATTCAATTCAACTTACCATTCTTACACATAAAAAACTAATTTTTTAAACAAACAAAAATAATATATGAGGGGAAAGATGAGTGCCAGAAAAAGACAAGATACGAGGGGAAATATGAATACCTAGAATTCACAATATAAATACCGAATTCACATAATCAAAATAAGTATATTCCAAATTCATGAAAAGGGATCAAATTCAATTACCAATTCTTCCAATAATTCCAAACCCCAACATACTAAATCGGGGGGGGGGGGGGGGGGGGTGAAACGTTGAACATGTTCCTTGCCTAATGTCAGAATTGTGATTCGTGAGCACTCGTTACTCGACCCTGGTCTAGCGGTCTAAGTCTTCTTCGAACGGCCTGCTATTGCTTCTGTTCAATTTCAGTTTTCAAACCTTAGCGCCCAGACAAAAACTCTTTTGTTTTGGTTATTCGATCAGGTTACTGGGTTAGGAGTGTGGACTTATTGTTAGTTTTAAAAAATCATTTGGGCTTAGGCTTTTTTGTTTTAAAAAATTGGGCATAGGTGCCTTTCTTTTATCTTTATTAGGTAAACGGTTTCCCATTCTTCGACATTAAAGAATTTATTTTTAAAATAATTCAAGTGTGGGGCGGACACAAATTATATGGATGGGTCGGACACAGATAATATGGATGGGCTGGACTCAATGCATATAATTTTTTTATTTTTTTTGGGAATAATTTACCCTATTACGTGAAAAAGCTGGATGGGCCGAGGCCCGCCTTGGCCCAAACAAAGATCCGTCCCTGCTTAGGACTACATTTTGTTTAACTAAGGAACCAAATGAACATAAGTAATTGAACTTAATGTATGAAGCCCCAACTACTTGAACTGTCTAATAAGTAATATCATCATGTCATTTTTGTAAACTGTGACTCACATAAAATCAAATGGGAAAATAGAAAATATATTTATGTGCACCTTTTGTCAAGGAAACTTGTAGGTTTTTTTTTAGTTAATAATGGTGGTCCAAGAGCAGTGCCCCCAGTTAACAGTGCTCTAGGGGCAAAAACTCTTGCAGTAACATAAGCCTTTTATGCTGGAAAACAATTTTATTGTCATTGTTTTGTTATATAAATTGAAAGGTGCTTCGTACTTACAAATTTGCTCAAAGTTATGTATTCTTAATATTCAAATGAAATTAACTAATTCATTTAAGCTCATTTTTTTGAAATTTTTTTTTGCACAACAGCACATTTAAAAATATAATTGTTTAATACCAATTAAAATAACTCTTCTTTAGGCCCACAATTTTTCCCCAATTCACCCAAATTTTTTAACACTGTTAAGAGACGGTCCAGGCTAATAGGATATACCTAATATAATTGTTTTAAAAACCGGTTTAAACCGGCCGGTTCAACTGGTAGAACCGGATTTCGGTGAGCAGCCCGGTATATTTGAGCGATTTTTATGAAACATCGAACCGGCGCGCTTTCATAGAAAACCGGTTTAAAAGCCTACCGAATTTTTTATGTTTTTGACCCAATTTTTTTTTCTTTTGTATATGTTACTTAGTTCATGTAATTTTTGTATATTATGATTATAGGCAACTAAATCTTCTTATTCGATGCATGAAACACTCCAAGGGCATAAATCTGTTGCGCGCTTTTATTTTAAAATAACTTTGTTTGAAAATCAAGTGCTTTTGTATTGTTTTTTGAATATGAATGAACTTTTATATGATATTTTATTATGGGATCATGTATTATTTGGTTTTTTTAGTTAAAGTTGCATTTTTATGAAATTCTAAGGTAAACTATATAACACGAACAGGTTGTACAATTTTTTAATCCCACCCGGTATGAATAAAATACCGGTTTTTAAAACATTGCATAATATGATATTTTAACAATGTAAAGATCAGATATGTCTACTATATATGCCAAAAAAAAAAAAGATCAGATATGTCTACTATATATGCCACAACAATACTTGGTATAAATGGTGAAGGCATATAAAATTTGTATCCATACATTCCAAATCATTTATAAAGATTTTACCTTATAAGTATGTTATCAACGTACTTATGCGGGTAATCGGGTATCGAAAGGTAGAAGCTTTAATCTGCAACCCTGCATCCTCCTAATATTTGACATATCGGTTTTAACAGGTATATGTTCACCGGGATGAAAATATCTGTAAGATGACGAATGTTAACTATGTTTCCTACACGTTTATATAGACTAATTAGCAGTGCAGCATAGGAAATTTACAAGAAATTTCATTGATATCTTAATTAATTAGTCACTCTTATAGCATGATGTATCAATGGCCCCACCACTCCACGGTCTTCCAAATATTAAAAAGCAAAACGCGTTTTCCTATATGATAATAAACAAATATTAAAAAGCATCTTAGGTCTTCCAACAATTAAAAATAAATGAATAAAGCAAAACGCGTTTTCCTATATGATAATAAACAAATATTAAAAAGCATCTTAGGTCTTCCAACAATTAAAAATAAATAAATAAAGCAAAACGCGTTTTCCTATATGATAATAAACAAAATATTAAAAAGCATCTTAGGTCTTCCAACAATTAAAAATAAATAAATAAATAAAGCAAAACGCGTTTTCCTATATGATAATAAACAAATATTAAAAAGCATCTTATGTCTTTTAAGTGGGGTAAACTCTTATGAAACAGAACCACAAATATTAAAAAGCATCTTAGGTCTTCCAACAATTAAAAATAAATGAATAAAGCAAAACGCGTTTTCCTATATGATAATAAACAAAATATTAAAAATTAAAAAAAAAATATTATTTTGCCAGGTTAACGTCTTATTTTATTATTTTTTTAATTATATCTTTTATATTAAAAAATGACAACTTTTGTTTATTAGATTTTTTTATATAAAAGTTTCACATATATAATTTTGGTTTCTCAACTTTAGTTCAAATCTTTACATTTTGCCCCCCTCAATTTTGGTAATTAAACTTTTACTCTTTCAAGTTATATCTTTACATTTTGGCCCATCAACTTTGGTAATGAAAGTTTTACTTATTTTTTTGTAACGAATCGAATCAATACCGACCAAACCCCATCGTAACGCGAATACAGAAATACTTATTAATGGTTAAAGATGAAAGGATTTTTCTTTTTTAAATAACTATGTTCGTTTAAGCTTTAAGAGTTTAATTAGTGGGGTAGAAGTAACGGTAGGTTAATTAGGTGGTCTCAAATAAAGAAAAAGGTAGGTTGTTTTTTTTTTTAAAGTTGTTACTAATTTCTTTTCTTGCTAATATTAAAAAGAAAATACCTAACCGGTCACAATTGTGACATCTGCCCGAATCCGACCCGACCCAGGTACCCGTTTTCTGATCCGATTCTTTTTATGATTTAAAATTTAATTATTTTCTTTTAAAACTTGACATTTAAAATATATATATTACTAATAATAATTTCCGTCCCTCTTCTTCTTCCCGCCTTCTTTTCCCTCTTGTTGCCGTCCCGCCTCTTTCTCTCTCTTGTTGTCATCCCGCCCTTAAGCCTTGAACCCCTTCTCTGTTTGTCATTTGTTTCTTCCCGCCTAAGGTTGTCTGCGCAGCTCCACGCGCCAGACTCCTTACAAGGAAGCCTGCGTGAAGACCATCTGTTACTGCGATACGCGAGGCGAACTATCCCCGCAGCGCGCTATGGATATAGTTCTTCCCGCGACGCGCTAAGGATTATAATTCTTCCTGCGACGCGCTAAGAAGTATAGTTCTTCCCGCGGCGCGCTTAGAATTGTGGTTCTTCCCGCGGTGCGCTTAGAATTGTGGTTCTTCCCGCGGTGCGCTAAGGTTGGTTCTGTCTGCCTTCGCGCTCGCGCACTCTTGACCTTCTGTGTCTGCCTTCTCGCGCTCGATGCCTTCTCGCGCTCGAGCCTTCTCGCGCTAAAACCCTTTGAGTCTTTTCTTCTGTTTAATCTAGCCGTTTACTTTTGTGATGTCTTATCTTCTGTGCTGTTGACCTGACCTATCTTATGTCTGAAAAGTTACTTTCGGCGCAGCATGCGCACCAACCCCATTGGTTAGCAGAAAAAGTGACTGACATTATCTTTTGAGATCTGCTTTTCCATGCTTGACCAGTACCTTTCTCTGACCCGCCCATGCTTTTACTGTTACCTGTCAGCTTTCCCTTGTCCCCTGCAGCTGTCATATCTTTTGATATCTTTTGCTTTTGGACTCTTATGCTTTTTAATATCTTTTGCTTGATTTGTTTAGATCTTTTCCCCTTTTCTAGGGATTTTGTTCCCTAGGGTTTCCCTATAAATAATAATGCTATTTTCTTAACACTACACACACAAATACTTATTATCTTTCTCTTCCTTTGCTCTCTGCCGTTGTCCTCTGCCGTCTCCTCTCTCTGCCTCCGTCTTCTCCTATTCTGCCCTGTTTTCCGGTAATCTATTATATATAATAATTTGTTTAAGTTACATATTAATTATGCTAACTTATAATCAAGACTTAAAACCAATCGTTAAAACAATAATCTTTAATTATAGGTTAACTTGTGCTTGTTTAAAGTTGGTTCTTGCTTTATCTTTCAACGCATCTTTATCAAGTGAGTAATCTCGTATCTAATCCCTTTTTATTTTTAATGTTTTGGGATGTTCATGTGTTCATACAAACTTAGAGTCTTAAACTTGTTTATGAACTTTAGTCGCGCAGTATCCCATGTGTTGAGGACGTAGACTTGGCTGTTTATTGGTATGTGTGGATCATTAACCGTCTTGTCGGTCTATTCCGCAGTTTTCATGGTACCATTAGATGAACACGGGAGAACTATCGTTTATGATTTTCTCTTTTGTTTACACTTGCACAGTTTTCTTGTTTTATGCTCAATTGGGAGCACAGATTGACTATGAGCTATGAATCTTAGACTTGATCCCGATCTGATTACACCCTTGTTGAAAACCAAACATACACATGTTGCGCGCAGAATTATTGTTATCTATTATCTATTAAACTTGATTTCTCACCAACACGCAAGTGTTTGACGTTTTATTTTAACACATGTTCAGGTTTGCTGTAGCTACATTTGGAGCTTGTGGACACGTAGGACGTTTTTACTTTTGGACCTAGATTAAAATGTATCAAGACAAGTTATTATTGTTCGAATATTTTGTCTTATAATATATTGATTTATGTTGATTTATGTTATCTTGTGTTTACGCTGCGCGTGCGCGAATGAATGTATTTATTAAATATTGACACCCAAATAGTGTCACGAGTAATGAAACAATATGTGGCGCCCCGATGTATAATCCGCCTTTGGTCGGGGTGTTACAGATTGGTATCAGAGCTCCGTGACTATTAGGATAGGTGGTTAGACGTAACGGCCTAGAATACCTAAGAGTCCCTTCTCGCGCATGAGAGAAATCTCATGTTTGCGCGCCTATTGTTAATTACTCGTTATTTATAAATATGCTTGCGCAGACGCAGCGTATGGTTTTATGTTTTATTTCGCGATATTTCGATTTTTGCTGAATTTCGATTTTTATTGATTTTACTTACATATTCGTTTGTTGGGATTGGAAATCCGAAAAGTCATGGTGATACATGAATAGTTGATTTTCAAATTCCATTTACGATTATGTTCTGAGGTTGGAGACTTGAAAAGTCATGGTGATACATGAATTGTCAACCTCCAATACTCATTTTCTTGTATATTTTATATTGAGGATTGAAAAGTCATGGTGATACATGAATCGTCAATCTCCAATACTCGTTTACTCGTCATTTTAAATTGAGAATTCGGAAAGTCATGGTGATACATGAATTGTCGATTCTCGATTCGAATTTGTTATCTGTATTAAGTTTGCATTCAAATTCTTGTTTTACTTTAACTGTTGATGGTATATAACCCCGCGAAACCAAGCTTTATAAGATTATACTTTGCGCTAAGATATTAACAAAATTAAAACTTTTATAGAATGCCTCCGCTATCCCGCCATCATCAGAGGAGAGAAGCCTCGCGCAAGCGTAGACAGCAACGTTCCCAGGAAATGGCCGCCGCAATAGCCCAAGCCTTAAACCGAAATAATCCCAACCCCTCCGGTTATAACATTAAGTCCTTTAATGCGGGTAACCCTCCGAAATTCACAGGGCTTGAAGGAGCCACCGTGATGCTCCAATGGCTCGAGAAGATTGAAAACACTTTCCTCCATACCCAATGCCCTCCTGACAGACGAACCCTATATGCTTCCAGTGTCCTGGAATCTAGAGCGCTTACATGGTGGAATGGAGTAGCTCATGCGCGTGGCGCAGAGGCTGCTTCTAGCATGCTTTGGGAGGAATTTAAGGAACTTTTGACTAAAGAATTCTGCCCTCCCAACGAAGTAAAGAGCCTGGAGGAAGAATTTTGGAACTTGAAGCAATACAGTGGCGAAGCGCGCGAGTACGCGACGCGTTTCCATGAACTAAGCCTGCTTGTCCCTCACCTAGTTACCCCTTCCCGCCGAGCCATCGAGAAGTTCCTTGGGGGTCTCCCCATGGAAATCCAAGATTCTGTATGGGCCAGAAACCCAGTAACCCTCTCTGACGCCATCGAGTTGGCCGCTGTGCTCAGCGACAACCATGTCAGAACAGGAACTCTGTTCCTGCGGGGAGCTGAGAAGACCAAACCCACCAAGACTGCCCCTGAACCAACAGAAACCAAACCAGAACCCTCAAACCATAACAACCCGAAGCGTAGGCGCAGACAAGTTTACGCGCTTACCAGCCCACCCATTATCCAGCAACCCTACCTACCTCCAGTATACGCCCCTACCCCACTGTCAGCCTACCCAACACCTCCTGTAGTCCACAACTATGCCTTAACCAATCCCGCACTCCCTGCCCCGCCAACTAAGAAACCTTACACAGGAAACCACCCCTTCTGCCCAACCTGTAGATTTCACCACCCACCTCAAGCCCCATGTCGACTTTGTCACCGATGTGGCCGCGCTGGTCACATGGCGGAAAACTGTAGAGTTCTTCCCGCCAACCCAATCGCACAAACACCACCAACCTACCCGCAAAACCCTCAACCAGCATACCCTAATCCACGACCCAGGTCGTGCTTTAACTGCGGTGATCCCAGTCATTTCCGGAACGCGTGCCCGAGACTACAAGTACAAATTACGCAAGCAAATCCGGTTAACCAAATCTCGAACCAAGTGACGCGCGGACGAGCTTTTAACATAACCGCGCACCAAGCGCAAGCGAATAATGACGTAGTTAATGGTACATTTTTGCTTAACGGACGTTATGCATCCGTACTTTTTGATACTGGCGCCGATAGAAGTTTTATTTCTCGCGCGTTTGAGCAGAAGCTTGCGCGACCGCGCGATAACTTAAAAGAAAATTTTTCAGTTGAATTGGCTAATGGTGAAACTGTTTTAATTAACTCCGTGATTAAGGATTGCACGCTTAACCTTAACGAAAATGATTTTCTAATCGACCTCATCCCCATGCCTCTTGGAAGTTTCGATGTTATCATTGGTATGGACTGGCTCTCGAATAATCGCGCCGAAGTTATTTGCGCCAAGAAGTTGATTCGCATTCCTCGAGAAAACGGTGATCTTCACATCTACGGCGAGAAACCCTCCAGTGGTCTTAAGCTTATGTCTTGCGCCGAAGCCCAAAGACTCATGCGGAAGAAGTGTATTGCATTTTTAGCCCATGTGGTTAAACCCGATGAAGGAAAGAAGAAACTTCGCGAAATCCCTATTGTGCGTGACTTCCCTAAAGTTTTTCCCGATGATCTTCCTGGTATCCCTCCCGCTCGTGAAGTCGAGTTTCGTGTTGATCTTGTCCCTGGTGCTTCCCCCGTAGCCAAATCTCCTTATCGTCTTGCACCCGCTGAAATGCAAGAATTGGCAAGTCAACTTCAAGAGTTGACCGCTAAAGGATTCATTCGCCCTAGCTCTTCGCCCTGGGGTGCTCCGGTGTTGTTCGTTAAAAAGAAAGATGGTACGTTTCGCATGTGTATCGATTACCGCGAGTTGAACAAACTCACCATTAAGAACCGGTATCCCTTACCGCGTATTGACGACCTCTTTGATCAACTCCAAGGTGCCTCTTGTTTCTCCAAGATCGATCTCCGCTCTGGCTATCACCAGTTGCGCATCCGCGATGAAGATATTCCCAAGACTGCTTTTCGAACTCGTTTTGGCCATTTTGAATTCTTGGTCATGTCCTTCGGTTTAACTAACGCACCCGCCGTTTTCATGGATCTAATGAATCGGGTGTGTAGGCCTTTCTTGGATAAATTCGTGATTGTGTTTATCGATGATGTTCTGGTGTATTCTAAGACCAAGGCCGAGCATGAGCAACATATTCGGTTGGTGTTGCAAAAGCTTATAGCCGAGCAGCTCTTTGCCAAGCTCTCCAAGTGTGAATTCTGGTCTGATGAAGTACAGTTTCTTGGTCATGTTGTGAACAAGATGGGTATTCATGTCGACCCATCCAAGATTGAAGCAATCGAGAACTGGTTTATGCCATCCACTCCTACCGAAATCCGTTCCTTTTTGGGCTTAGCTGGTTACTACCGGCGATTTATTTGGAACTTCTCCAAGATCGCATTGCCTTTAACAGCTCTGACGCACAAAGGTAAACCGTATATTTGGGGCTCGAAGCAAGAAGAAGCCTTTCTGACGCTCAAGCGTTTGTTGTGTGAAGCTCCTGTTCTTGTGCTACCTGAGGGTAATGAAGATTTTGTCGTGTATTGCGATGCATCCCACCAAGGTCTCGGTTGTGTTCTTATGCAACGAGGCAAGGTTATCGCTTACGCATCAAGGCAACTCAAGATTCATGAAAAGAATTATACAACTCACGACCTCGAACTAGGCGCAGTTGTATTTGCCTTGAAGATCTGGAGACACTACCTTTATGGTACTAAGTGTATCCTTTACACCGACCATAAAATCCTTCAGCACATTTTTGATCAAAAGGAACTTAACATGAGACAACGCCGATGGAACGAACTCATCAGCGATTACGATTGTGAGATCCGGTATCATCCTGGTAAGGCTAATGTGGTAGCCGATGCGCTCAGCCGAAAACCCTGCCAGCTTAACTGTATCTTGCCGCGCACGCAGCTTCACTTTGCGCCGATTCAAAGCAACCTTGAATCGCGCATTCGCGACGCGCAGCGCGCATCCATCAGTAATGGTAACCTTCGCGCCGAGTTAGCGTGTGGCGCGGAAGCACACTTTGTCCCTAATCTGAGTGGAATTCTCTGCTATCTCAATCGCATCTGGATTCCCTTTGATGAGAATCTTCGTGCTGATATCCTGAGTGAAGCGCATAAATCTCGGTATTCTATTCATCCCGGCGCTGATAAAATGTACAAGGATTTACGCATTACTTATTGGTGGCCCGGTATGAAAAAGGATATTGCTGTGTTCGTAGCTAAATGCCTGACTTGTTCTAAGGTAAAAGCTGAACACCAACGCCCATCTGGTTTGCTCGAACAACCAGAAATTCCTGCGTGGAAATGGGAATGTATAGCGATGGACTTTATTACCAAGATACCTTTGACAGCAAGCAAACATGATAGCATTTGCGTAATAGTGGATCGTTTGACTAAGTCTGCTCACTTTCTGCCCATTCGTGAAACCTACCGTGTTGAACAACTTGCGCAGCTTTATGTCAAAGAGATTGTCTGCCGTCATGGTACTCCTTTGAGCATCATATCTGATCGCGATGGCCGTTTTATATCCCGCTTTTGGAAATCTCTCCAATCTGCGCTAGGAACTCGCTTGGACATAAGTACTGCATATCATCCTCAGACTGACGGACAGTCTGAGCGAACTATTCAAACTCTTGAGGATATGCTCCGATCTTGTGTTCTTGATTTTGGAGGTAATTGGGATTCGCACCTGCCTCTGGTCGAGTTCTCTTATAATAACAGCTATCATTCCAGTATTGGTATGGCCCCATTTGAAGCACTTTACGGTCGTAAGTGCCGCTCCCCGATTTGTTGGAGCGAAGTGGGTGAAGCTCAAATCACAGGACCCGAACTTGTTCAAGAGACAACCGATAAAATCGCCAAGGTCCGTGATCATCTGCTGACTGCCAGAAGCCGACAGAAGAGTTACGCAGATCGTAGGCGGAAGCCTCTCGAATTTCAAGTTGGTGATCTTGTTCTCCTCAAAGTGTCGCCCTGGAAAGGTGTTGTCCGCTTTGGGAAGAAAGGTAAGCTTGCTCCTCGTTATGTTGGTCCATTCAAGATTCTCGCGCGTGTGGGAAAAGTTGCCTACAGACTTGACCTGCCGCCCGCGCTCAGCAATGTGCATCCAACGTTCCATGTTTCCAATCTCAAGAAGTGTTTAGCCGACGAGAACCTTCACATTCCACTTGATGAAGTTCAAGTTGACGAATCCATGCATTTCGTTGAGAAGCCTGTTGAGATTATGGATCGCGAGGTTAAGCAAACCAAGCGCAGTCGTATCCCTATTGTTAAAATTCGCTGGGAGTCCAAGCGCGGAGCCGAGTTTACATGGGAAATGGAAGATCAAATGAAGATCAAGTACCCGCACCTGTTCTCTGCGCAACCTACTTCGAGATAAATTTCGGGACGAAATTTCTTAAAGTAGGGGAGACTGTGACATCTGCCCGAATCCGACCCGACCCAGGTACCCGTTTTCTGATCCGATTCTTTTTATGATTTAAAATTTAATTATTTTCTTTTAAAACTTGACATTTAAAATATATATATTACTAATAATAATTTCCGTCCCTCTTCTTCTTCCCGCCTTCTTTTCCCTCTTGTTGCCGTCCCGCCTCTTTCTCTCTCTTGTTGTCATCCCGCCCTTAAGCCTTGAACCCCTTCTCTGTTTGTCCTTTGTTTCTTCCCGCCTAAGGTTGTCTGCGCAGCTCCACGCGCCAGAATCCTTACAAGGAAGCCTGCGTGAAGACCATCTGTTACTGCGATACGCGAGGCGAACTATCCCCGCAGCGCGCTAAGGAAAATAGTTCTTCCCGCAGCGCGCTATGGATATAGTTCTTCCCGCAGCGCGCTATGGATATAGTTCTTCCCGCGACGCGCTAAGGATTATAATTCTTCCTGCGACGCGCTAAGAAGTATAGTTCTTCCCGCGGCGCGCTTAGAATTGTGGTTCTTCCCGCGGTGCGCTAAGGTTGGTTCTGTCTGCCTTCGCGCTCGCGCACTCTTGACCTTCTGTGTCTGCCTTCTCGCGCTCGATGCCTTCTCGCGCTCGAGCCTTCTCGCGCTAAAACCCTTTGAGTCTTTTCTTCTGTTTAATCTAGCCGTTTACTTTTGTGATGTCTTATCTTCTGTGCTGTTGACCTGACCTATCTTATGTCTGAAAAGTTACTTTCGGCGCAGCATGCGCACCAACCCCATTGGTTGGCAGAAAAAGTGACTGACATTATCTTCTGAGATCTGCTTTTCCATGCTTGACCAGTACCTTTCTCTGACCCGCCCATGCTTTTACTGTTACCTGTCAGCTTTCCCTTGTCCCCTGCAGCTGCCATATCTTTTGATATCTTTTGCTTTTGGACTCTTATGCTTTTTAATATCTTTTGCTTGATTTGTTTAGATCTTTTCCCCTTTTCTAGGGATTGTGTTCCCTAGGGTTTCCCTATAAATAATAATGCTATTTTCTTAACACTACACACACAAATACTTATTATCTTTCTCTTCCTTTGCTCTCTGCCGTTGTCCTCTGCCGTCTCCTCTCTCTGCCTCCGTCTTCTCCTATTCTGCCCTGTTTTCCGGTAATCTATTATATATAATAATTTGTTTAAGTTACATATTAATTATGCTAACTTATAATCAAGACTTAAAACCAATCGTTAAAACAATAATCTTTAATTATAGGTTAACTTGTGCTTGTTTAAAGTTGGTTCTTGCTTTATCTTTCAACGCATCTTTATCAAGTGAGTAATCTCGTATCTAATCCCTTTTTATTTTTAATGTTTTGGGATGTTCATGTGTTCATACAAACTTAGAGTCTTAAACTTGTTTATGAACTTTAGTCGCGCAGTATCCCATGTGTTGAGGACGTAGACTTGGCTGTTTATTGGTATGTGTGGATCATTAACCGTCTTGTCGGTCTATTCCGCAGTTTTCATGGTACCATTAGATGAACACGGGAGAACTATCGTTTATGATTTTCTCTTTTGTTTACACTTGCACAGTTTTCTTGTTTTATGCTCAATTGGGAGCACAGATTGACTATGAGCTATGAATCTTAGACTTGATCCCGATCTGATTACACCCTTGTTGAAAACCAAACATACACATGTTGCGCGCAGAATTATTGTTATCTATTATCTATTAAACTTGATTTCTCACCAACACGCAAGTGTTTGACGTTTTATTTTAACACATGTTCAGGTTTGCTGTAGCTACATTTGGAGCTTGTGGACACGTAGGACGTTTTTACTTTTGGACCTAGATTAAAATGTATCAAGACAAGTTATTATTGTTCGAATATTTTCTTATAATATATTGATTTATGTTGATTTATGTTATCTTGTGTTTACGCTGCGTGTGCGCGAATGAATGTATTTATTAAATATTGACACCCAAATAGTGTCACGAGTAATGAAACAATATGTGGCGCCCCGATGTATAATCCGCCTTTGGTCGGGGTGTTACAACAATCCCGTGTCATCGGTCATCACTTGTAATCATCTCCAGTCACCCTTTGCGGTAAACAAACTCTATTCTATACCGCTGAATTTCTGAAACAAAAAATAAATAGATAGATAGTCTGATTCACAATCGTCTGATCATTAACAACGGTACCACATTAATTAACAAAGAAATGTTGTGCATGGAATTCGACGTTCGGATCATGGTGTGTCTCGTAGTCTTGATTTGATTCTAGTTTCAATTTTCCGATTTCACAGACGACGAACGCCATCATTGGCATCAGAACCTATGATTGGAGCTGATATAGAGAGAAAAGGAGGAGGAAGAGGCTGTGTACAATAAAAAAGAGTTTTTTTTTACTTCCATGAAATTAATCGAAAGAAAATTTAAGGACACTTTTATCGGGTGTAATTTCTAATGTTTTAAAAAACCGGTTTGTACTAGCCGATAATGACAGTTAAATCGGATGCCTGGCAAGTGGAATGTACGTTTTAACTCGGTAAGTTGAGCCAGCAATAATTTAAACCACCAGATATCAGTTTAAGCTTAATATAAATTTTATCATGTAGACTTTAGACCAAGGCCTTTTAATGGACTAATATTTATCTCTTGATTAAAAGCATTAATCTAGTGGCCTTTCATATACCATCGAATCGATTAGTGTCACCCTAGAGGTATTTCCTATGCCATGAAATCATGTGGTTTTGTATGTTAAAGTTGAAGTTGAATTTTTTTATTTTTTTATTTTTGAATGATCGTTTATAAAAAACCAAAAACGAACGACTTGCAAGCGGCAAGGCACTCCCAAAAAAACAAAGATGAAACAACCAAAAATAACTAAAAGACTACATCGGAGCATACAACGGGAGACATATAAAGGAAATTTGATCAAATTAAACTTACACCATTTATCCCAGACCAAGCTCCTCCTCTTGCTTCTATGTTTTTTATCCAAAGAAACGACGTAGCTTTTATGTCATGCACCAACTTTTCCAACACCATGGGTTTGTTGTTAAAAACGACCTCATTCCCCGTTCTCCAATTTAACCAACATATAACAACCGAAATTACTTGACTTGCCTAACATTCTTCCTTATTGTTTTTATATCGAGTTGAATATTCTAGAATTTCATTTGAAATAACTAATGAATACATTTGAACCATCTAGTAGTCTAGACAACAACGGGTTGTATCATTTCTAAGCACAACCCAATAATTTTCAAAAACCGTTTTTTAAAAACATTAGTAATTTCTCTAAATAGGTTGTATGTGTAATTTACTCTAAAAATATTTAGTAGATTAATTAGTATAAAAAATATGTGAGATGAATTAGCATAAAAATCATCTGGGCTTGCTCAGATGGCCAACCAAGTGAAGGTTAGAACTTGATGCCATTGGGCGGCTCAGGTTCGAATCCGAATGGCGACACGGGTTTCTATTAGAGTGAGGAAACTCCTGTCAAGTGGCAGGGGGCTCGAAATTTCCCGTGGAATGCCTAGCCAAACTCGGATGCCAAGCGTGAATCCGGTTAAGACAACATAGTCTTGGCCCGAGTGGGGTGATTGGGGCTCTCGCTCGAGAGCTGTGGCTCATTTAGCCTTTAATGAAAGTCACCGTTCGAAAAAAAAAATAGCATAAACGTTTATCACCTTTAGTAGATTTAGTACTCTTTTGATCACAATTAATGGCTGGGCTGTTGGAAGTTTTTTAATAGTCATTAATAGACTACATTTTAATGGTTTATATAGTTTCTAATGGTTAAGAGCCAACCTTAAGTCTGAATAGTTAGAAGGCTACTTTTTAATGGCAGTGACGGATTCAGAACTTTTCGTTAGTGGGGGAAATGGTCATATCACAACGAGTCAAGTCAAACGAGCCAGGTCAACAAATTACATTAAGTTATAGCAAAATTTTGCAACTACCCAAAGAGTATTTAGCAATGATGCCAACCACAATAAAATAAAATAAATCAAATGTAAGTTTAGTTTGTCAAATGGTCTATGTAATTGATAAAAATTGTTTGACTCATAAAATTTTTCAATCTTTTACAGACATTTCTAGCTGCACTAGTGTTTTCATTCGAATTTATCTAACAATTTCATATTTTACAATCTAATTAAAATATAAATATAATAATCAAGACAATATTTTAAGATTTAGTAGTGTCTTTTAAGGAGTTTTCAGAACATATAAAGTGAGAAAAATTAGAAATAAAAAGGGTTACAAAGTCTTTAATGTAAATATTAGCACTAAAAGTTGAATCTTGAGTGGGTGACTTACCCCCACTAAACCCAAGATGAATCCGTCACTGTTTAACGGTCACAACTTAACCATTCAGACTTAAGGCTACCTCTTAATCATTAAGAGGTTATAAACCACTAAGGAATGAAAAAACACCGTAATCATTAGCATGATATTATATCTTGTTCTACAAAATCGGTTAATTGTACTGTCCAGCTATTTGTTTAATTAAACTGGTTTATTTGGCTATGGTTAAGTTAATTCGTTATTTGCTCACTGGTGGTAACCTTTAATCATCAAAATCTCTTTAAATAACACATCTTTTTATCAGTGTTTTGAAACCTGGGTTGGACTAGTACGACCGGGACCGCTCGGTATTCCGGTCTGGTTCGCACTAATAACCCGTTTTCTAACAACCTGGGCGGGTTGAGCAGTTTCCAGTCAGACCGTAACCGGTGAACCGGTGGTTGAATCCGTAAACCCTTGTTTTTCAATAAATCAAAAATGAAATGGTAGTTGGTAGGAGTCGGGATTCGAACCTAGGCAATTTCAATGATGAAAGCTTTTAATAAATAACTGTAAGCTAACTAACCAAGCTTAATTGATTTCTTTTTAATAAATCTTAAATACTTAAAAAACAATTCTTATAACATAAATGGACATTAAAGTAGTTTATTGTTCATATTTTTTAATAATTATTTTTTTATATGTGTATGAATTATATAAATATATATTTATATTATTGTGATGTCATCTTGGTCAACCACCGGTCTGACATTTGACCCGGCAAGACGTCGGGGTCGGCGTCCGGACAGGCATTAAAACATTGCTTCTTATTCATTTTAGTATGCAAAGTTTAGTATGAAAAATCGTTAATAAAGTCAAACTGGAATAAAGTCAACTTTAATAAGATAAAATGATATCGTTGTAGTTGTTTTAAACCCGCACGTTGGGGATGGGATACAACTAACATTTGTCAAATGCGGGTCTCGGTTGTATTCGTATTGGTATTGTTTTATGTTGTAAACCCGACCCGTTTGTAACCCGAACATTTCAAATATATAAAATATTGGATTTTGTCATTTAAAATTTATAAAATATATAAAATATTGAATTTTTATATTATGTATTGTTTGACCATTTAAAACATATCCATTTTAATGCAAATCATAAAAGAATCTTTATACATAACCCTTCACTCCTTCCCTATATATACACACTCATCTTTTTCATTTTACTCTTGCTACATCTCCAAATTCTCTCTCAAAACTCCATAGATTCAAGGTTGTTATTTCTTATGTGTTCTTGAAGGTTTGACTTCCAAATGTCAAACCAAGTTTAATTTTTCATTCTAATTAGCTTATGTAGTCTTATTAATACTTGTTTATGGTGGCACAACATATATATAATACACAACCCTTGTTACCTTTGATAGTTGCTTCTCCGACTCCGGTTGATTAAGCTTCGGACTTCGTAAGGTAAGGCTTCATGTAGGACTTTCGTGATCCTTGATATATATACACTTATATAACTTGTTGCACATATTAATCTTGTTTAACTTATGCTCTTATTTAGTTTGTTTGTCATATTTATGAAGTTCCATGATGGGGGTTTGTAGAGACTAACCTCGATTTAACCGTAAATAGTCCAAACCGTGAACCGAACTTGTTACTAATTTTGTTAAATAATTGTTTTAAACATGCTTTATGTTATTAAGTTTCTAAAATTCATTTACACAAGTTCTTGGTTATTTGGGCATGTGGGGACCATCAAGGAACGTATTGTGAGATGGAAACCGAACCGATCCGATTTTTTTACTCGCTTAAGACACACAAGTGTGTTTTTAGCTATCAAGACTTGTATATTTCTCTAAAAATAGTTTACAAAATGATTTTAATTATTTTCTTAAGTACTTGGAAATATTGGATCCAACTTGATCTCATAACATAGTTTGGACCGACAAAACCGAATACTCGCTTAACGGGCGTTGTTAGTTCTAAAACAATAGAACTACATACTTGGTTAAGTCTTAATAAGTTTTATTGAGTTATCTCATAACATTCATTATTTTGGAAAGTTGGCCTTGGGTTTGACCAATTATCAAGACCCGAACAAACAACCCGAACACTCGTTAAAAACCCGTTTTAGTATCTTTATCCCAATGGAACTTGCATTTTAGCATTTTTCTCACCTTATTACTTAACATTGGTTAAGTAAATATTAAGGTTAGATACTTTAACCCGGTTTCGAGCAAACTTACATTTTTAAAGGGTTATTATTATAAATTCTTGAATAGTTACATTTTAAACCTTGAACTTTAATTGTTTACTTTTTGCAACAATTATTTTATTTAAAGATCTTCAAGACAACCTTTCTAAATCCAAGACTTTCTTTTGTTTAGGCTTCATACGTTAAACCCGTCGTTCCGGCAAATCTTCAAATTACCAACTTTTCAAGTTTATTACTTAAGCGTGAGTGCATTCATCCCCCGTTTTTCATCTTTTGTTTTGGGGGTGACATTTCATACTTATTCAAATTAAATGCTTTATATTTGAGTCTTAAACGACAAACGTTATTGTATACTTTACTTAAATAAATGCTCGATTTGGTGTTCTATGCTTACATGATTATATGCTTATGTGTTTACCGCTTTTGGAGAGTTGAATCATAAATCCGTGAACTATATGGTATTCTCTTATAGCATGGTGCTGTTAACATATTCTTATTAACAACCTCATGAAATCCGAATCTATTTGGTATTCTCTTATAGACGGTGCCGCTAATGTATTCTTATTAGCGACCTCATATTATCCAAATTATTGCTATCTATTTGTTGTTTCGTATACAAGATTGTGGCTTTTCTATTGTATACTTATATGCTCAAAAAAATATGAATTGCTCACCAACCTTTGTGTTAACAAACTTTATTTTATGAAATGTTACAGGTTTGCATCTAGGTTGATTTTGGAGTTCGATGAAGAAAACGTCACAAATACCGTTAGGATATTAGCAAAAATGAACAATATTTGATTTGCTATATTTTGTTATATTTTGTTGTATTTGACTTATGATTATTGTTATGTGACATTTTCGATGTTGTGAAATGAAATGAGTTGTTAAATATTGTCGCTTAAAATAGTGTCATGTGCTTATGGGCAATCGTTACACCTTGTATTGTTTCGCCGCCTTTGGTCGGGGTGTGACAACAACGGTAACTTCGTCATTATGGGTTTGGTTCGTTACAATATCGGTTCATACAATTTTAATAAACTTGTGAAGTTGTTTGTGTAACTCAATGCAACTTGAGGGGTTAACATATTAAAAAATTACAGGTTAATTTGGGTAATTAATTAAACGTGAGGGTTATCATATAAAAGCTCGTGGGGTCATTATGTAACGAAATGAAAGTTATGGGTGGCATGTTGTTAAGAATATTTCCAGCAGCATCTTTATCTCGATATCTATAGTATCTGTCTCCATTTATATAAATACACTAAAAAAACGTTACATTTTTTCTCTCATTTTCAGTTAAATAATATTTTAATCTAATTTTTATTATTACGTTTTTTTCTCTCATTTCCAGTGGTGGATGCAGCTCACAACCAGGGGTAGCATCCGCTACCCCTCAACTTTTTGCTGGCGCCTGGCAGTGTAAATTATTTTTATTGGTCGGTTTTCGTATTTCGTAACGCCTGAAAAAAATATTACGTTACCTCTATTTGTTTAAATCACAATCAATTTAAAAGTTCAAATCAAATAAGCCCAAACAAAGTTTATAGCACAAAGCAAATAAAAATATTTAACCTTTTTTTTCTTTTGTTTAACAAGAAACATCTTAAATAGTCTCAAACATAAATAGGCTCAATAAAATCACGATTTTTTAAAAATCAAATCAAATAAAGTCTCAGTAAAGTTTTTAGCCCAAAACAAATAAAAGTCATTAACCTCTTTTTCTTTTGCTTAAACGATAAACATCTAACAAAACATGCTCAAAAATCATCATTTTGAGGTTGAAGTATTTAATACGGTTTTGGATATTCAAATTCAAGAACTTGGAAATAGATTCGATGAGATCTCAACTAGTTTGTTAGAAAATATATCCTATTTAAATATATGAGATTCACTTTCCAAGTTTGGCGTATCTAAGATAGTGATATTTTCGGAGATGTATTCGTATGATTTTTGTAATGAAAAAAAAAGGTGTATTTCAGGTGATAGTACGACCTTTTGTCACACTTTAAAGGAAGATGATAAATTTACAAAATTGGGTGGAATGTGTGACTTTCCTCGTGTAATAGTGGAAACCGGAAAACACACCACTTTTTCTTTGGTTTATCGAATACTGAAGCTAGCGTTGGTTTTACCAATTGCAACTACAACCGTTGAAAGATGTTTTTTCTAAAATGAAACTTATCAATACGGGTTTGCCCAAGCTAATAGTTGATGAGTATTTGAACATTGTTTTAATTTGTGTGATCGAAAGAGAAACATTTGATAAAGTAAAAAAATAAGGTATAATGGCTCGATTACAAGCTTTCAAAAACCTTAGAGGAGAAATTTGCACCAATGTGTTTATTTTATTTATTATCGTGTTTCTACTTTTGTTTCATTACATTATATGAAATACGGTAAAAAAAGATTAAACGTTACCCTTGAGATTTATGTCTAGATCCGTCACTGCTCTTTCCATTCATAAATACTTTCAAAAAACATTAAAAAATTATTGATTGTGAACAGTGTTTTTTTAAATTTACTAATTAATAAAAGTTTATATATCTCATCCACTTACAACTACTCTATATATTATATAAAACTTATTCATAATAATACAGAGAACATATTAAAAATATTATATATTATTTATCTTAAATATAGAAAACTGCACAAATGATTTTCGTCAAACTTCAAATTTTTAAAATTACAAATTCAATCCAAATATTCGTGAAATTCAGGGTAATTGACGAATTTTGTCGTTTCGAGTTTGAAACTTACCTTCTTCTTTTTGAACGATCATTACCTTCGGTTTTTAATATCGAAGATTCTATTTAAAAACCAACGGTAATGAAGTCAACCAGAGTCCACTAGCCACTCCCTATTAGACTAAAAGTTAAGGGGTCTAGAGCATTCTCAGTCCATTTCATATATTTTCCCTATAATTTAGATAAAAAACATAATTTTATACATTTATCTATCATTTTTCAAAAATCTTCCACATTCTATTTCCTATTTATATCCATAAACTTTTATTTTATTATTTTTTTCTCTTTTGTCCTGTTATATAGTATATGATAGATTGGGAGATAGTTGATACATTATATAGTATGGATCAAAAGTGAGTCCCTATATTTAGGTTTTTATTTTTGTTCTCATATAATTTATTCATATAATAAGGAATGGATTGGAGAGGTGATTTTAATAATTTTCTTAAAATTTACCATAAATTATATGAGTTTAACAAATTTAAAAACTGTGTTAAGATTGCTGTTAGACAAACTAATTTGGTATTGTTCCCCATTAGAGCAGTGGAAATACCCCTCACGGGTGCACCGTGAGAGGCATTTTGGCGCCGTGAACCCGTGAAACACCACCACCTTTTCTCCGTGAAGGGGGCGCGACCATACCACCGCCACTTCTTTAACGTTGGTGAAGAGATGCATGTGGGCCCCATTAAACGGTAATATTTTTAAAAAATAGCCGTTGGCTATTAAATAAAAATAAAAAACTTTTTCCATTTCCATTTTTTATCTATAAATACCTTCTCATTTTATAGAAAAAAAAACACAAAACTATTCTTTTCCTCTCTATAATCTATAAAAATTCCCTATTATTTTTTTAAAAATGTCATCACCATCCTCTTCGTCTTCGAGCGAAGAAAAAATCGCTTCTATGTTTCGTGCTTTCGCAACAGGGTGTAATGAGTGGTGGCAACAACAAGAAGATTCGGATTCGTCAATACGACACGAAACCCGACGTGAACGTTTAAACCGTGACCGAGCGGCTGCGCACGAAGCACTACGAAACGACTATTTTAACACCCCGTGTGTTTACACGGCCTCAGAGTTTAAAACCCGTTTTCGAATGAGTCGTGAGTTGTTTTTAAGAATACTACACGTCATCGAACGAGAAGTTCGTTGGTTTACCCAACGGGTTGATGCTAGAGGTCGAGTCGGTTTCTCCACCTTGCAAAAGTGTACCGCCGCAATTCGTTATATGGCGTATGGAACCGCTAGTGATATGTTCGACGAATATTTGAAGATGTCGGGTCGACACATCAGGTCATGTGTCTACAAATTCTCTAAAGCTATTGTTTTGTTGTATCGTAGTAGATATTTACGTAAGCCTACGGCTAGTGAGGTTGAACAGTTACAGGCGAAGCATGCCGAAAAACACGGTTTTGTCGGCATGCTAGGTAGCATCGATTGCACGCATTGGGATTGGAAAAATTGTCCTACTGCGTGGCATGGTCAGTTTGCACGAGGTGATCATCCATATCCTAGTATTATTCTAGAAGCGGTGGCGTCCCAAGACTTATGGTTTTGGCATGCATTTTTTGGTGTTGCCGGCTCAAACAACGACATAAATGTACTTGATCAATCTCCCGTATTTGACGATTGGATCAACGAGACGGGCCCGGACTCCTCTTTTGAGCTTAGAGGGACGCTTTACAAGCGTGGGTATTACCTTGCCGATGGAATATATCCGGATTACTCGACAATTGCCAAGTCGCTTTCGCAACCCATCGGCGTTAAACGACAAACGTACAAAAAAGCTCATGACGCGGCAAGAAAGGATATTGAACGAGCATTCGGGGTGTTGAAGTCTAAGTGGAACATTGTGGATCGTCCATCCAAGTGTTTTTCTCAAGTGAAAATGAGGAACATTATGTACGCTTGTGTTATTCTTCATAATATGATTTTAGAGGACAGCGGGTTAGCGATTTGTCAACATAACCTAAATGAGGATGCGCCTATGTACGAAGAAATCAACGAAGACAAAAAACGAAGAAACCGTCAAGAAATTCGAAGCCGAGAGATTCATGACGCATTAACGGCGGACTTGATCGAATATATTCACGTTCGTTCAAGCAATCGGTAGTTTATTTATGTAACTTTTATTGATGCTTTTATTTTAAAATTATTGTAACTTTCCTTGTAATGTTTTATTTATGTTTATTAGTCTTTGAATGTATTGTAATTTTTATTAATCAATTAAATTTTTATTAGTTAATATAAAAAACAAAAGATTAAAAAAATAATAATAAAATAATTGAGGTTTCAAATACCCTGTTTCACACAGGGTATTTCCAGTGAAAATGTGGATGTGAAATGGGTATGTAAAAGCTGATGTGACGCAAACGTGACAGATAAATAAGGTTTCACTAGCTTGTTTCACATCACTCATTTCTATTGCTCTTAGTATGACCTGTGATATTTTGATCCACTTGATGTATTTAATTTTAATGCACATGAAAATTCCACACATCTACATTGAAATGTCAGACATATTACTTGAGGAAAGGTTTGAAACCTAAATGCACTTCTATTTTGAATATTATTTTTAAAGACCAAGAAACTTTTGCGGAAAGAACTCGTCCACTTGATGTGAGAAGTTTGACGCAATTATGTGGGTTTCCTGCCCGGTTGGTCTCAAGTTTGATTTCAGGCTCATGTTTATACTCTTGAATATGGACAATATCACTATAAGGGGATTTGAACTTAGATATGATGGGTTGTCTGTGGTGGTAAACCTTCCAGAATCTCCCGACAACCACTTCTCCCGACAACCACTTGCACATAGCCATTAAAAAAAAGGAAATTCCTCAAAATAACCAAATTGACCACTCAATTTCCAACTTCAGACACTAGTTTCACAAAACCCCATAATAGCCATAAAAAACCTTCCCCGCTGACGGTTTTTAATCAACCGCGATGAAACTCTTTGACCCATAGGATCTCGTCATGTGTCAGCTTCTTATGTCGGTCCGATGAAATCGATAAAGGATCCGATGGAACTAACTTTCCGGCGATTCCCATCCCATTTGTTGCACCACCGCTCACCACGCTCGTTGGAAAAACGCTCACCATGCTTTATTTTTGACAAATAGCACGTCCACCGTCGGACCCGACGAAAGCAGCCTCCTACTCCGTCGGTCCGACTGTTTAACGTTCCGTCGGGTTCGTTATCACTTTCATCAGATCCATCATCACTGGGTCAATGTGGTTATTTAAGAACTTTCCCTTAAAAAAACAATTATACGAAATATACAAACAAAATGTTTATTTTTCCAATTTGACGAGTTTTTTCCCAAAAGAGTGTTGATAGGAATATTATTTACCAAATTGGTGTTGGTTCAAACTATTTACCAAAATAATGTGTTTGGGAATAACAATTTTTTTCTCTCTCTATCATTAATTAACATATATTTTAATACAATTAATTTTATTTCTTTTATAATTGTTCAATTGGGGCTTTTTAACATGAGTAATAAAAATTGGCATCAAATTAGTATGTATAAGCGATGATAATAACATATAAGTATAAAATAATTCTGCAATTAATTTCCTATCAAAAACTTAACAAAATGTTTTTTTTTTTCATTTAAAAAACGTTTAGCGAAAAATGATTGAAATCTTTGCTTTCTTATACATTTTGTTTCTAAAAGCATTTATCAAGAATGTGAATTTCAAAGATATCTCCATAAACTAGTGAAACTATAAAATATAATATCAAAAAAGAAAATAAAACTTGTTTTTTATGTTTTTTACTTACACGGGATGTGGGGATCTATTGCATAAGTAATTTTATTCTTGTAGCTTATATAGTTTGAAGAAAAAACATGTACTTTTCATATGCTTCAAAGTATGTCTGTTCATTTATTACACGAATTAACGTAAACGAACTTCTCGTCAAACTGTTAATGAATTATTTGATGAAACTTTGGTTCATTTACACCCCTACATGTATATATACATGTTTAATATGGAAATATATTATAATAATAGTAATAATAATGTTGTATGGTGTAGAAAAACCTCTTATTTGGAAACATTATAGAATTCTACACAATAATTTATTAAAACTATTAGATTATTTAATTGTTAAATGTAATGTTTTATTATAGTTAAAAAAATTGATGTTAAAAATACAACTGCTTTTAACAAAGACAAAATCTATTAGCACATTAAATGGTGTGAAATAATTGTTACGTTAATGCTAATTAAATCCATCATTTATTTAATTTTATATCTGGATTAGTTACAATGACCTGTATACTAATTTTTATTATTCATGTTGAAAAATATTTTATTAGATATATAATTGTAACAAATAGGTTTTATGGTATTAAAAACTTAAAATATAAGTTAATTAATGATAGCAGAGAGAGAAAGAAGTTATTCTTATTAAAAACACTCTTTTGGTAAATAGTTTTCAATCAACACCAATTTAATAAATAATTTTCCCATCAATACTCTTTTGGGAAAAAAACTCGAAATATAAGTTAACTAGTTTTTGAACCCGTGTAATACACGAGATTTGTCAAATGTTATAAAATATAAGATGAATTATTTGAAATAAATGACAAAATTAAAGGTAAAAAATACAATGAAACAAACAAATTACCAATCAATCAATTATTAGAAATTATTAAAAAATATATATACTAGCATTTAGACCCGCCGCGTTGCGGTGGGTGGCGTAAACTTGGAAAACTGCGCCGTTGAGTAGGGTTTACAAAATGGAACCTAGCAACACATAAGACCACTAAATGTTACAAAATCTGTCTGCCATAGACTACCAAGTAATCATACATACAAAATTTATAAGCGTTTTAGCGGTTTTTATAAAAAAAAATAATAATAACACTTTTGAAGTAGACCCATTAAGACACGAACATGTGATAACCTGAACCAAATTCGTTAACGCCTGAAACACATTGACCCCAAACCTATACCCAATATACCAAAATAATCCTTTTGAGTCAACTCGTTATGGTACGAACACGTGATTACTCAAAATTCGAAGAATAACATAATTGTCAAACTGCAAAAAATCAAAACACTACATATAAAACGTCTTTTAACAAATTGTGAAACAACAAAAATAGCTTTGACTAAACATTCCACATGGAATAAGAATTGAAAACACTAAAATACAAAGACAAAAAGCAAGTACACATTAAAAACCGCTATGGGTCCAGTTCCTTTATGCCCAGCCGGCAAGGTTGTATGTTAGTCGTATAGGGGCTACTACTGGGTTCAGCAGGGAGACCCCCTTGGTCCCCTCCTCTTTGCCTTAGCATTACACCCTCTTGTTCTCCGGGTACAAAATGACTGTAACCTCCCATTTCATGCTTAGTACTTGGATGATAGAACTATTATTGGTGGTGCCAACGAAGTCGCTAAAGCCCTAGACATTATCAGCTCGGAAGGACCATCATTGGGGCTTCAACTTAATTTTAAGAAAACCGAGGTTTTTTAGCCAGCGTGTAATGGAGTGAAAGTTAAAGATGGGCTTTTCCCTAGTGGGATTGGTAGACCAGAGAGAGGGGTAAAGCTCCTTGGAGGGGCTGTTAGTCGAGATCCCTACTTTATTAAGGAGTTAGAAAGCAGCTCGTGCGGTTGATCTTATGAAACTCTTACCTTGCCTTAGGGATCCCCAGATCGAACTCCTCTTGCTTAGGTCTTGCATGGGGGTTGCTAAGTTGCTTTTTGGGTTACGAACATACCACCCCCATATGATGGATGATGCGGTATCCTGTTTTGATAAGGGGCTTCGAGAAGCCATCGAAGACATAGTTGTATGTGGAGGCCCGTTCTTTGGTGATCTTCAGTGGCGACTTGCATCTTTACCGATGCACTTGGGGGGGTTTAGGCCTTCTTTCGGCTCATGATGTTGGGGTTTACGTTTTTTTAGCGTCGATGGCTCAGTCTTGGAAGCTGCATAATCACATCTTAAGGAATAGCGGAGTTGTCGACCTGGACTCAGACTACGTGCAGGCCCTGGAACGCCTAAATGGCGCTCTCCCAGACTTTGACATTGGCGGTTTCTATAATAAGGACACCGCCCCACCAAAGCCTCAAAAAACTTTGGCGAATGCCCTTTTTGGCAAAATCGCTCAGAGCCTGGGAGAAGTTTTTGGATTGTCCCCCCGACAGAAGGCGGTTATTGAATGCTTACAAGGTCCTCATGCCCAAGATTTCTGACCGTTATCCCGATTGATGGCTTGGGCCAAAGCATGTCTGCGGTCAAGTATAGGGCCATTCTTAAGTACCGTTTGATGGTCCAATGTACCTAGAAGACGAAACATGTCCGATCTGCCGTAAGGCTTGCCTGGATAAATTCGGAGAGCATGTGGTTCATTGCAAGGAGATGCATGGGTTCAAATACCGACATGATTGGGTGCGGGACGTTCTTTGGGACATCTTAAGGCGAGCTGGGATATTAGCTAAAAAGGAAGTCCCCCTAAACTTCCTTACAGACCCCACGGAAGGGAGATCCACTCTACGACCGGCAGATTTGCTCGTCTTTAGTTGGGCCGGGGGAAAACACGCTTGTGTTGACCTCACAGGGGTATCTCCTTTAGCTGGTTTGAGAGATAATGGGTTTGTAGCTGGACAAGCAATGAAAATGGCTGAAACGAAGAAGGTGGATAAACATGCTAAAGCCTGCGAAGAGAACCAACATGTTTTTGTCCCTCTGGCTTTTAATACATTTGGCTCATTGGCATCGGAAGCTATCCGTTTCCTAACCAGGGCCCAACGGGTTGTGCATAGCAATGTGTCGACTCCAAAGGGGCAGGGGTATGTCTTTAGCAGGTTAGGGTTTGCAATTCAGAAAGGGGTGACGGCGCAGCTTGTGCCCGCCTACCTGCTATGTTGATGTAATATCTATGTTTTTTATTAAATATATACAAACCATTAAAAAATTGATTAGGTTTTTTTTATTAATAACGCTGGATATATTATTAAATAATATGTTTATATGATTTGGATTAAAAACATTAAAAAAAACAATGGGAGGCTCAGGTTAAGGTTCTAAACTACCATCATAGCCTTGAACAACGTATATAATCAACAACATCGTATATAATCAACAACATATAGAGACAACTATGGAGAATTGGAGATCGACTCAGATGAGACCAACCTCATCATGTTAACCTTTATAAGTCAGATTCAGGGCCACATAGAAGATATGAACTACGGTTGTCGGCCGCCGCCGCCGCCATAGACGGCCGGAAAGCCACAGGCAACAACGGGGCAACATCTTTTTTCTCTCACTCTTTCTTTCTCTCTCTCTCTACGAAATGTAAAACGGTCGTAGTTCTGCCGGCGCAAATCAACAGTAAAACATGTTGTTAAAGACGGTGGCGGTTATGATGGTGGGGCTAAAGACGGTGAACACGATGGTGGTGACGGCGGTGGTTGTTGAAAGCGGAGGTACCAACGACGGTCGTTCAAATGTAGGTTCAGATGAAGCCAAACTCAAATGATGATGATTATTGATTTGTGGGGCTCTAACGGGGGCGCGAGTGGGGGCTCCAGCCAATAATATTGTGACGTGTGGCAGAGAGAGAAACTGGATAAGATGGGTGTTGGAGCCCCCGCTGGAGCCCCTGGCCCTGGTGTGGAGGGGCTCCAGCAGGGGCTCCAGCGGATTTTTTTTTTTATTTTTTTATAAATATATTCAAAAAACGTATTATTAAAAAAACTCATAAATTATTAAAAAAAACACACATTAAAAAAAAAACACATTAATATCTAAAAATAAAAAAAAAATTAAAGTACTAAAAAAACATTATTCTTATTCTTCTGCTTGGTCTTCTTCGATCAACCTCTTTCGGATACGTTCCTTTTGCTTTTCCATCAGCATTTGATCGACCGGATTTAGGTTACTGAAGTCTCTTGTAAGGAAGTCCAAATCTCTCATTCGACTTTTTTCCTTTTTGTCATTAGAGACCACCTCCATGGTTTTGTTGAATTTATTGAGGGATTCAACCAGATCGACGATGTTTACGGCTCCCCCCTCAGCCGGTTTTTTCCCCTTGGCGTCCCGTCCCAATGGCCGCCTCCTCGGCGGTGAAGACGTTTCCTCCCCCGCAATGTTTAGGTCGAATCCAACGCGGCAATCCGACGCGGCAGAAGTGCTATACGCTCCAGACGAACTAGTTTTAGTCCGTTTCGGCCCTACTTCCGCATCATGGTCCGGCGCCACCAGCTCAACCCACTTGGAACACCTTTTCAACCTCTCCCACAACTTTACATCGTCCCACGTCTTCACCGTCCCATACCTCCGCAAACACTTCTGCTTCCACTCTTCGACAGTGAAATTGTAAACCGCCAAATCATCACTGCCACTTGGTCTCATACGACCGGCGTTCCTGTTGAAAAGATTAGTAAACAAGACGACAAATTTTCTGATTTCGGACCACCGACCCGAAATCATATCGGCGTTTCGCTCTGTACTCCCAACGAGCGTATAGAACGTCTCCCTAACCTTTGTCCAAAAAACCTTGCTTTTTTGGTAGTCGGCTGCAAAATGAATAATTAAATTAGATTTCCAGTTAACTTTTTTATTTAACTTTTTTATTAAAAATCATTTTTAAAAACGTTAAAACAATTACCGCAACGCCGATCCTCAGAAATGACTATCCAAGCCCGACACAAGGCTTCCTTCTCATCCGATGACCACGGAGTGGTTTTCCGTTTCGTCCTCGGAGTCGAAGCCGGTCCCGACCCGTCCGTTGCAACTTGTTTTTTCCGGTGGGCGCGTCTTCTTTGTCCTGTAGCTTCACCGTGTGATTCTTGTGTCTCCGGAACAACAAAGTTAGGAGACGGTTGTATGTTGGATGGTTGAAAGCCGGATGTTTCTTGCGACCCCGAAAAAAACATCGATTGGTCTGGTGACGACCATAAATCGTCGTAACTATAACCTGAATCTAGGTTTGGGTACCAATTTCCAGCCATGTTTTTAAAAAAAGGTTTGGAAGATGGGTTGATTTTGGGTTTTTTTTGAAGTTGTGGTAATTGTTTTATGTGATTTTGGGTGTGGTATGTGATTTTGGGTGTGGTAATTGGTTTAGGTTTATATATAGGAAAAACAGATTTTTTTTTAATAAAACTATCCAAGCCCAACGGCTCATTTCTCATCCCAACGGCTCTTTCACGCATTCCCATGTCCCTTTACGCCTCAGCCTTCACGCGAACAGGCTTGCGCCTGCTTTGAAAGCCGTGCTCGCGCCCCTCTCGCGCCTCGGTGGTGTGGTGCTCGCGCCTGGGGGAGCGAGCGGAGGGGCTCTCGCGCCCCCGCTGAAGCCCCACACCCCTCAGCCTTATATAGATGCTCTGGTATGCTTTTGATGATGAGAAATGATGAGAAAGAGTGTGATACAGGTGGTGCACGACAGCAACACGTGTAGAGTAATATGGATACGTGGTGTGAACCAAAAAGATGGAGCAGAAGAATAATCCATTATGCACAATGTACAATCTTTTAAGCCTAAAGATCAAGAAACAGTAACTTTGTGAGAGGGGACCGACATTCTCATTTAATATATATAATAATTTAGCAAATGAATCAAAGTTACATTATAAACTTGTAATTCTCCACTATTTGTTATCAAAAATAATAGAAACATCATCTGAATGATTTAGATCGAAGGTTCTACAATTAAAAAAAAGTATATAATGAAAGTATTTAGGAAAGATAATTCAAATATATATTTAGGTAAATCATGAAATTATATTTAGGAAAAAGTATTATAATTCACATGTATATTTTAAAAATAATTCAAATTTATATGTATATATTTTTTAATTTTGGTATCAAATTATATTTAGTATTCTTAACAAAAAATTATTAACCATTAGTTATTAATTTCAAATCACATAATTTTGGTAGTATATTTTATTTGATCAATGGATTTATTTACCTAGAATGAATGAGAAAAAATATTACGATTTTTAAAGGAAAAAATAGATCAAGAAAAAATATGATAGATCAAGAAAAAATATGGGTCTGACACATCATCTTCAGTATTTTAGAAGAATAAGATTTAATAAATAGTCACCTCATGATGATGTAAGATTGATTTTGGCCTGGGTGGATACAATTTACGCGTAATTAAGTATGGTCCATATGTTATCTAAAGAAGGTCAGACGTCACCTCATGATATTTACACTTGTGTTAGCTTGTAGCTAGTGTTCTTAATAAATCGAAATAATTAAAGGTTTAAAGTCCAACAAATATTGATCAACTTCCAAATCTTTTAAAGTCGTTGGCCAATGGCCAATATTTTGTATAGTGACTGATCTCCATGACAATCAACAAATATTTAAAAACACCGGGATTGTGAATTATTGAGCACGTTAGAGCATTCTCAACCCATTCTTTAAAGTTGTCAAACCCATATAATTTAGGGTAAATTTTAAGAAAACCATCAAAATCACCTCTCCAATCCATTCCCTATTATATGGATGAGTTATATGGCAACTAAAGCAAATCCCTAAATATAGGGACTCATTTTTTATCCATACCATATAATATATCACATATCTCCCAATCACCATTTACTATATAATAAGACAAAAGAGAAAAAAATAATAAAGAATTAATTTATGGATATGAATAGGGAATAGATGTGGAAGAATTTTAAAAAAATGATAGATAAATTTACGGAATGATGTTTTTTAGCTAAATTATAGAGAAAATATATGGAATGGGATGTGAATGCTCTTACAATTGTTAAAATACTATTCATCGATGTATATCGTTGGGGATTTAGAATCTTTTGTCTGGAAAAAATAGGTTAACCTATAACGGGTCAATCTATCTATAACCTCAAATATAAGATTACAAGAATTTGCCACTTGTCATATTATCCATTCTCCTCACCTTCTTAGAACCAAAAGTTAATACGCGGTTCTATGTTAACTCGTATACCGAATAATTATTTCTCAGCCAAACCCTAATAACTATCAAACATCGTCACCATCATCCTCACATTCTTCCCCACATTAAACCTTAAGTTTGGCCACTAACAACATCAGGTATTAGCTTGATCTAAGATTCTTATTTTGTTTGTCAAAGTTTTAATTTTATATATCTATTAACTAATTAACCGATGGTAAATCTTTGTTGCCATCATCCTCACATTCATCACCGTCGATGAACATCATTTCTGACCAATATTAACATTATTCTACATTAATTTAACATCCTTGAACATCATTTTGGTTAGAGGTGAGGCTATAAGGAGAAATCCTGTTAGACTTGGGATAATAACCCTCCATTTTTGGAAAACTTCAAATCTCGGAAGGGGTGACTGTTACATTACATCTTTATCCATAGCCAACATGAATTTTTCCGATTTAATTGTGTGACCAAAGAATTCTGAACTTAGAAGCCAAAAAGAACATTTGGAAAATTTAGCATAGAGTTTTTCTTTATATAACAAACTTTTCAAAATGCAAGAAACATTATCATACTAATTGTATAAAATATATTATAAGATTGCTACTTAATGCAATAACATAATAAATTGTAGCGACCCAACCAATTAAGGTGATATAGGGTTTCAAGGTTGAGGATAAATTTGGTTTAAAATATCTAGATTAGTTACTGAAAACATATAAAAGAAAGTAAGCAAATTTGTGAAATAGAAACTATAAGGACGGTTATGCTAAAAAGAACTTTGTGGACATTTAACTATACTATTAAACATGCATCATTTATAGTCTCCACGTAGAATGCAACGTAGATGTCATGTGAGCAGTTTCATAGTTTAACAAACCAATCAATTATGTTATATTTAAAAATCCCAATAAATAAGTTACTTAAATATTCTAACTAGATTGATGAATATATATATATATATATATATATATATATATATAATTTCATTAAGTATCATATTTGTATGTTATAAGTTAACACTTGAATAAATTTAAAATATAATGATCTTAACATTTCTTCTAATCACAATGTCACTACTATCCAATGTTAAGAAGTTTTTAAAGATTTGTAAATTGTAAAATTTTGTTTATCATTGTTTATATCTTATTAATTCATAAAGTATGCTATTATGTATATACTAAATTAACCTTTTGTTATATTTTTTTAACCACCTCTATATCACAAGGGCTTTAGACCAAGCGTAGTGCCGGCGTTACGCCGGGGGCACCCCCAGTGTTTTGGGTATTTTTTTAGCGGCTTTTTGTGTGAAACGCTAAAAACGGCACATGTTTCAAAAAATATATCCGTTGAGAATATAGCCGTTTGGATTTAAAAAAATATTAACACAAATATACTATAAAAACAAACACAACCTCAATTTTTTTACACAATTCTACTACTTCACTATCACATACTTTTTACACAATTCTACTACTACCAAAATGTTTCCGTTTAACAACCAAAATGTTCTCGGTTTCGGTCAATATGCCCGACAAGGCAACACAATCAATCCTGGCCCGAATAATCCACAACCGAACCCATATACCGTCCCGATGCCAACAGTCCCCGTCCCTCAAACCAAGTATCCGTTCGACGCAATTCGGCAAACGGAAATTTTTGATAAATACAACCTGTAGTTTTATTATTATTTATTGTTGTATTTTTTTAATTTAATTTATTTTTTTATTTTAATTTAGTTTTAATCTGTGAGTTTAATGTATTTTTTTTTAATTTTAATGTAGTTTTTTAATTTTATATTTAATTATTTAAATGAATTATTATTTAAAAAAAACAAAAAAAAATTAATAGTAACTGGGCGCCACGTGACGCATAACGCCTGGGGGTGAAGAGTTATGATTACACTATGTTTTTGTAAAAAACCATAACTCTGACTGACCGTCACATAACACATAATATTCAGAAATAGAACTTTATAACTACACATGGTCTTATCATAACAAATAATACGGAGTAAAACATATCAAATAAGAGAATACTCTTATTTCTAGGAACCTGAATTCATTAATTTGGAAGGTATGCTTGTAATATAACGAAATTTCCAATGCATAACGGACACTCTTTTATAATGGATTTAGCGTGTGGGCCTAAACAGACAAGATGAATAAAACAAAATTTTGTGTAATATAAAATAAGCAATAAAAATAAATTAGATTTTTTTTGTTAAAGGTGAAAAAAATTAATAAATAATATATAAGGGTTCAGATAAAAATAAAATGTTTTCTATGAATGGTAAGAACCAACAGAGTTTTGACATTTAGCATTGTAAATTATGGTGAAAAACCAATTTTAGAAAACTTTGTCGGTTATAATGATGAAAGTTTAATTCTAGGAAACTATGTTGGTTATTGGTAATTTTAAATCTCAACCATTGATTAACATGATCCAATGACTATGATTTATTCATAGTATTCCTAAAAAAACTACTAATTTTTAGGATAATCTTCCTATATATAGGATTTGGTTTATTTCAGAAGTGTTTTTAGTGCGAGAAGTGTGAGAAGAGATTATAACTAATCACATTATTTCTTTTTCATTTTATGATGATTTAAATGCAAGGGGGTAGGTTAGTAAAATATAAATTGTTTGTTTTGTAACTAATACTCATTAATTGTTTAATTAAGTATTAGTTACTAGCAAATGAAGTTACACAATATTGTTGTTGTAAAACATAACTAATTATTATTATTATTATTATTATTATTATTATTATTATCCATCTTGACCCAAAACAATCTATTTGGGTTGAGTTTGCCACCCTTATCTAATATAGTGTAGGCAAAACTAATAAAGTACGTGTAGGTAAACTTTCAAATGTTGTGTTATCATAACTATTATAGTGTAGGTAAAACTAATGTTCTGTAGTCACTTAAGACAAGTTAGTGAATGTTTTCATGTATCATGTACATGTATTTAAACCAGTATATGAACAAATCAATTATTTTATTATAAAATATAATAAAAGAATTAGCTTTGAATATTATTAATAAACACAAACAAAATTATTTTGAACTAAAAAGATAATCACAAACAATTAAAATTTGAACTAAAAACAAAATTTGTTTTCAAATGATTAAAATCGTGAAGAAAAAAGGTCAGTATATGGAGTTTCTATCTAAAGAAACACTAAAAGAAAATTTGGAATAAAATTAGAGATAATTATTAATGATATATGTTTCTTATTAAATGTTTACATTTGGATGTCCAAATTACCCTTTTCATTAAAATCTTGTATTAATCTTTCATATTTATTACAAGTTTGCCACAATTATTATAAACCATCGATTAACATATTGAAAGGTCCAGATCTATTTCTCGCACTTATCGCTATAATATCACTTCTCGCATGAACCATCCCCTATATATATATATATACACACATATATATATATATCTGTGTGTGTGTATTGGATCATTTCAGAAGATTTTTTTACAGCGAGAAGTGCGAGAAGTGAAGGTGCAACTCCATTAATCCGTAATTTTACTCCCTTTCTTATTGTGTAGGTGCGTATCCACGTGTGTAGGTACGTATTTTTGTATATGTGTATGTATGTTTGTATGTGTGTAGGTATGTAGGTTTAAATGTGGCTCGATACGTTTGTATGTGTGTAGGTAGGTTTGAATGTGTGTAGGTACGCATGTATATGCGTGTAGCTAAGAAATAAATACAACCAACCTACATACATGTAGGTGACATCATAAGAAAGGGAGTGAAATTAGGGATTAATGGAGTCACACCTTCACTTCTCGCACTCCTTGCTGTAATATCACTTCTCGCAAGATCTATCCCTTATATATATATATATATATATATATATATATATATATATATATATATATATATATATATATATATATATATATATATATATATATATATATATATGGGAAAGATAAAGAGAGAACTCCTTTTTAAATGGAGAATTAGAGAACTCATAATTAGAAGGTTATTTTTGTAAATGTGCTTCCCAATTACATCTTACATCAGATACATCGTGAGAACCCCTCTGCTTCATCTTCATCATCCCCCCTGCAGCAACCATTGAAGATCGATTATCAACCATAATCATCGATTCTAACACTAATTGACGATAGATATTGAAGACCGATTCTCTATGTGGATCGTTACATGTATGTATTGTTGAAAATCAACTCTTTAGTTTTGATTTCAATCGTTAAATATATTAATTAAAGGTTTTTTTTTCCTTTGTTTACCTGGTAAATTGAAGGTTTTTCTTTTGTTTACCTAGTAAATTGATCATGTGTTGCTTTGTCTGAAAGTTTTACAAACAAAATTGACACCATGATTCCAGATTTAAGCGAATCTAGGTCAAAAACATGTGCTATTTGATGAAAATTCCGTAATTTGTTTTATTAGAATGCCCACCCGAGTTCATTTGTTGATGTTGATTCAAGTTCTAGCAAATCTAATTGTATTCTATTGCAGTCTGTTGGTATTGACAATCAAGGTAGCAACTTAATTAGAGAAATCTGCAATTTGCCTCCCTGGGTTATATCGTCGCTTGATGGGTTAACCCCTGAAAAAGATTTTGTGAACTTTGGGCCCCTATGTTTCTTCGGCGGGTTCTTCTGACTCCTACCGTCAGTTGACCCGTCGTTGACTGTTAATGTAGAAGGGTAATTTCGTCATTGAACTATTTATCCCCCCTGATTCAATAAAACCCCCGAATTAGGGCTATTTTCTCCATACACCCAAATATCGTCCAACCGTTCGAACATTGAACCCCTATTTTTTTCGATCACCGTTAAAATCGAACTTCACATGCACACATCGCAATGCCGACCTTGTATTTTATTAGGCCGGACAGTGAGTATTGTGACCCGTACGACCTATATGGTAAGGTGTTACTGTTTGCTCAACTTTTTGTTTATTTCCTTGTATGTTGTTAACGGGTTGAATGACGGTTGTTATAGGTGAAAATTATTCACATGCGTTCACCATAAAACTTTTCCATGGAGGGTATTTCGCTACCGAGGGGCAACGAAGATACGAAGGGGGAAGATCACTTATGTTGATGAAGTTCAAGATTCTGAATTTTGTAAAAGTTTGTTGCTTGGAATACTCAGTAAGTTACAATATGGTTGTGGTACAACTTGTTGTTTTCATTACAAACATCCGCGTGTCGGTTTAGATTTGGGTTTAAAGCTATTGATTGAAGATTATCATTTTCAAGATGTTTGTGATATGGTTAGAGGTAGTGATGGTATAGGTAGTCACATTGTTGAGATTTTTGTAGAACATGGCAGGACTAGTGGTGCTGAAATTGTGGTATATAATTCTGGATTTGTACCTGGTTTTGATAGTGTTCATGAAGTGAGTGGTGAAAGTGTCCATGAAGGGAGTGTTGAAAGTGTTCATGAAGTGAGTGGTGAAAGTAGTTTTAGTGAGGAAGATGATGACAGTTATGATAGTGATCGAGCAGATGAAAGTGATCCTGAGTATACGACTGCCTTTCAAACACCCTTGGAGGATGTAGAAGTTGACATGAGGTTGTATAAAGCTATTGTAGATTTTGATGTGGTAGAAGCAGTAGGTGATCATATTTGTGATGATGATGGTTTAAATCCTTGCATGGATACCTATGAGAGCTCTGATGATGAGGGCTTGAGTGTCTTGAATAGTTAGTTAAGAAAGTTCAAGGTGAAGGAAAGGAATAATGATGATGAGTGTCCATTTTTTGTTGGTCAGTTAATACCATCAAAGGAAAAATTGAATGAGATGGTTAAGAGTTATGCTCTTCATGGCAGATTAGATTTGTATATCAAGAAGAATGATCCTTTAAGGTTTAGGGTGATTTGTTTGGGGACCAATCCTAATTTGGTTGCTGGTGAGGGGCCAAATGTGTCAAGTCAGGAAAAGTTGAAGGTAAGAAAAAGGGATATGAAACCCACTTGCCCTTGGACGATGCACATCTCAAGACAATCTGTTCAGGATAATTAGTGTGTGAAGGCCATTCCTAAAAACATGAGTGTCTCAAAAGTAGAACAATTGGTTTGTACACAATGTCTACTATTGCCAAAGAGATTGAGGTTGAGCTACAAACCACCCCCAACTTATCTGCGTCACGCATGACGACTTAAAACCAAAGATAATCGTTAAAAATAAGTTTGCAGGACAAAAGCGTTTTCAATCAATGCATGTTCCTAAACCGCGCGCCCGCCTCGGCTACCTGAGAATAACATACTAAAAGTGTCAACACAAGGTTGGTGAGTTCACAAGTTATATAAAATAAATCATTTAGTGTTTGCGTTCAGCGTTTTACGTTAAGCGTTTTGCGTAACCACGTTACGGCGTTTTGCGTTAAGCGTTTTGCGTAACCACGTTACGGCGTTTTGCGTTACCAGATAGTGTTATGTCAAATTATATATCGATAGGTAGCTAATCTATACAACAAGTATTACTAAGTGTTCGACACCGAAGCTGACTCGTTTAGTAAGTGCCTTGTCACCAGGTCCTCCAGACCATGGTACGTGTTAGCCAAAATTACACCCGCTCGACCTCCAGTCGAGTTTAGCGTTGGGTGGGGTTTGTCAAACCCAGTAGTACTACTCAACAGTGACTCGCTATTCTAAATATTAACCGGTTCGATGTGTAGGACTTCAATTGTTTCGTTTGCCACTTAGCCTTTACAAGTGATATATAATTTACTAACAAAATCTTAAAATGCGTTGTGAAGTATGTTATCTCCCCCAAGTGAAAAGCGTTTGAAAACAGTTTAAAGAGGGGAAAGTGAAACTCACTGTTTGCGAAGAATTTCCCAAAATAAATCACCAAGATGCGCGTCACCGAAAAACTCTCTCTAACGTTCTAAAACAACAAAGAGATTTTTCTAAGTGTCGGAATATTATCGAGTCTCTAGACCCGGCACGTAATACCTATGCACATAACATGTTTCGTGTTTCGTTTGTGAATCGTGTGTGACTTTAACAAGTGTTTTTGTGACACATCACATGTGTAAGCAATCATATACGTGTCATGTATTCATAACGTACATTACTAGCAATTTTTCCAGTAAGGGCATTTTGGTCAACAAATAACAATTAACTAGCCATTATTCCCCATAAGGGCATTTTGGTCAAATTATGACAATCAATTAGCAGTTATTCCCCGCAAGGGCATTTTAGTCAAAACACGACAATTATCTTGCAATCATTCCCCTCAAGGGCAATTTGGTCAAAACACGATAATAAATTAGCAAGTTTCATATTTCATGCATTTTCACAAAACTCAGCAGCTAGTTTCACCGAGACAGAAATCCTACTAGAAAGATTGTACTACTTCACCGATCATAGCATCTAAATTAATTTACCAAAAATCATCACAGAAGCACATATATCTTAGGTTTCCAGAACATATTTTATTACATTTTTATTCCTCATAGTTTTCTCACAATCATCAAATCATTACAGCAAACTCATAACAGTCAGATTCATGCACAACAGAATGTTATTTGCAATTCCCGTTAAACGAAAAATCCAATAAATGCAAGACCACTTGGGTTTGGTTCCTAACTCAATGAGTCAACTTCCAGAGGTGGAACCAACCCAATTGGTCTCGTAGTTTATGAGATATAACATTTACAACATAACCTAACAGCAGGTCTAACAGCTCAGCTTTGCACAACGTTTTTATAAAATCATAAACGTTAACTTCTACTTGTCCAAAAACTACAAACTTATACTTTATAGAAACTAGACTCAACCTAGTTTACTGCAGTACCCACAATCTCAACCAACTTTCACGTTTACACTTCGTTACAGTCACTTAAACATCGTATACACATTCTGTCCATAATCTGTTTGCATCCAAACTAAACATAATAACAATCTATGAACTATCATGCATCCATATAATCCTCTAGACTCCATAAACACCATTCATACACATCAATTACATATTACATACTTGATTAGGGTTTGTGTTTGAACTCAAATCAAAGACACAACAATCAACATGCAACAAGATTCAATCTACTTATCAAATCATCATTCAATCAACCACAATCATGTTAGCTATCTACATACACAAAATCGGCAGGTCTAGGGTTTGTGGTTAACCCAACAAACATCAAAATTAAGCTACAAGAATGTAAAGGATGATCAATTATACCTTCCTAGCACCTAGTTCTTGGATTAAACACTTGATTTCTTGATGTATGTGTGTGTGGAAGTCGACGGCAGCAAGGAGCAAAGGGGAGGGGGGAGGGGGGCCGATCGGGTTGGGATTAATAATAATAATAGTTAGGGTTTAATTTTTAAGGTTATATTTATAGACACACAAGTTACACTCAAGTCCCTCTACTTTCAAGTGTTGTTTTTCTAACTTAACTAACTTAGTTTCTTGTTTCTTGTCTAGCATTACACACCATATAATCAAGTAACACCTATGTTAACACATAATTATCCCATAATTATTATGTTGACGTTTTTCGTTTATTCCTCAATCGTTTGCGTTTCGGTGCAAATCCCGAAAGACTACACATGTAGTAAGTGTTAAGCGTCATTTAAACCCTAGTTTAAATGTAATGAAGTGTGCGTTATAGATTCAATGATCTTAAGTTTGAATTGACGGAGTTGAGTTAACGGAGTTAACCAGAAATTGACGATTGTCACATCATTCCCATGTTAAAGAATTTTCGTCCCGAAAATTTGAGTCAAGTCGTGATGAGTGTCTGAAAGAGTAAGAAATTTTTTTTTTCAGTTTGTCATATCATCCCCTAGTAGAAAGAAATTTCGTCCCGAAATTTAATTCATACCTCCGGTGATGTCTGACGGTTTGCCGAGTTTCGCGGTTTTCTGTGTTTGGTTAGCCCTTCAAAAAGGTGAGGATACTTTTTCATCATTTGATCCTCGCGTTCCCACGTGAACTCCGGTCCACGTCTCGAGTTCCATCGAACCTTAACGATTGGAATTTTGCTGTGCTTGAGCGTTTTGGTTTCCCAATCCAAAACCTCGACTGGTTCCTCAATGAAACGTAACTGTTCATCAACTTGTAGTTCCTCCAAAGGGACTACTTGGGTTTCATCAGACAGGCATTTCTTCAAATTTGACACGTGGAATACATTGTGTACGCCACTGAGTTCTGTTGGTAGGTCCAGTCGGTACGCCACCGGACCAACGCGCTCAGTTATCCGGTAGGGACCAACATATCGTGGGTTGAGTTTGTTTCGCTTACCAAAGCGAACCACACCTTTCCAAGGTGAGACTTTGAGTAACACTCGATCGTTCACTTGAAATTCGAGAGGTTTTCGGCGCTTGTCGGCGTAACTCTTTTGGCGATCTCGTGCTGCTGCCATGCGATTTCGGATTTGAACAATCTTTTCCGAAGTTTCGAGTACCAGTTCCGGACCAGTGATTTGGCTGTCACCCACCTCTGCCCAGCAGAGTGGTGATCGACACTTCCGTCCGTACAGCGCTTCAAACGGCGCTGCCTTAATACTTGCGTGGTAGCTGTTATTGTACGAAAACTCTACCAAGGGTAAGTGGGGTTCCCAACTTTTTCCGAAATCCAAAACGCATGCACGCAACATATCCTTCAGGGTCTGAATAGTCCGTTCACTTTGCCCATCCGTCTGAGGATGGTATGCTGTACTCATATCGAGACGGGTGCCTAGTGCGCTTTGCAGAGACTTCCAAAAGTGCGAAGTGAAACGAGAATCTCGATCAGAAATGATTGAGACAGGCACTCCGTGTCTAGACACTACTTCCTTCATGTAAACACGAGTCAGTCTTTCCATTTTGTCCGTTTCTTTAATTGCTAGGAAGTGTGCCGATTTAGTCAACCGGTCAACGATCACCCAGATGGTATCGCATCCCGTCGGTGTCTTAGGTAAACCCGTAATAAAATCCATTGAGATGTGTTCCCATTTCCACATTGGGAGTTCCGGTTGTTGCAGTAGACCAGATGGTTTCTGGTATTCTATCTTGACTCTGGCACAAGTCAAGCATTTGCTCACGTAGGTGGCAATGTCGGCTTTCATGTTCGGCCACCAGTAAAGTGCCTTTAAATCATGATACATTTTATCTGAGCCAGGGTGGATAGAATATCGGGACTTGTGAGCTTCGTCCATCACTAGAGTTCTCAACTCTCCGTATCGTGGAACCCAAATCCGGTTCTCAAAATATCGGACCCCGTCCGATCTGGTTTCAAGTTGCTTGTTCATGCCCCGCATGAGTTCCGAGGGAAGATTATCATCTTTCAAAGCTTCAAGTTGCGCATCGCGAATCTGATCGGGTAAGCTGGCATGAATCGTGAGTTGCAATGCTCTCACCCGTCTGGGTTTATCTGTTTCTTTTCTGCTGAGGGCGTCGGCCACCACATTGGCCTTGCCAGGGTGGTACTTGATGGGACAATCATAATCCTTGAGCAGTTCGACCCAACGACGCTGTCGCATGTTCAGCTCCTTCTGATCGTAGATATGTTGGAGACTCTTGTGGTCGGTGTAAATGGTAAACTTGGTACCGTACAAGTAATGCCTCCATATCTTAAGAGCAAACACCACAGCTCCGAGTTCCAAATCGTGGGTCGTGTAGTTCTTCTCGTGAACCCGTAGTTGTCGAGAGGCGTAGGCTATAACCTTCTCGAGTTGCATCAGCACACAACCGAGACCTTGTATAGATGCGTCACAGTGTACCTCAAAATTTTCCGTTCCTTCGGGGAGGGCTAGAATAGGGGCGCTACAAAGCTTGGTTTTCAACAGTTGAAAAGCGGATTCTTGCGCGTCACCCCAATTGTACTTAGTGCCCTTGTGAGTCAAAGCGGTGAGGGGTTGAGCAATCTTTGAAAATCCCTCGATGAAACGCCGGTAGTAGCCGGCCAGTCCTAGGAATTGTCGCACCTCAGTCGGAGTCTTAGGTGCTTCCCAGTTTTTGATGGCCTCTACCTTACCGGGATCGACATGGATACCATTCTCGTTGATCACATGTCCTAAAAAGTGAACCTCGCGAAGCCAAAATTCACATTTCGAGAGTTTAGCATACAGTTGTTCCTTTTTCAATAGTTCCAGAATTACCCTTAAGTGATCTTCGTGGTCAGTCTCGTTCTTGGAGTAGACTAGAATATCATCGATGAAAACAATCACAAACTTGTCGAGGTACGCCTTGCATACTCGATTCATGAGATCCATAAATACGGCTGGTGCGTTGGTTAGGCCAAAAGGCATAACCGAAAACTCGTAGTGACCATACCGTGTTCTGAAAGCCGTCTTTGAGATATCTTCTTCGCGCACTCTCAGCTGGTGGTAACCGGATCGCAGATCGATCTTCGAGTAGTAACTCGATCCTTGAAGCTGGTCAAACAAATCATCAATTCGGGGTAAAGGATAACGGTTCTTGACCGTCACCTTGTTCAATTCCCGGTAGTCGATGCACATTCGGAAAGTCCCGTCTTTCTTTCGGACAAACAAGACAGGGGCTCCCCACGGCGATGAGCTAGGTCGGATAAAACCCTTATCCAACAAATCTTGCAACTGAGTGGACAACTCCTGAAGTTCCGCCGGTGCGAGCCGATACGGGGCTCGTGCTATAGGTGCTGCACCGGGTGTCAACTCGATTTGAAATTCGACTTGACGAATAGGAGGGAGTCCGGGCAAATCCTCCGGGAAAACTTCCGGGAAGTCTCGCACAACAGGTATATCTTCAATTCGTTTCTCCTCCGCGGGTTTCTCAACAATCTGCGCCAAAATTGCCGGATGACCCTTTCGTAGATACTTATGCGCCTTCATAAGGGTAATGACGCTGGTGGTCATGCCGCTTCTCTCGCCTCAGACCGAAATGATCTCGCCGGAAGGGGTGGTAATATAGACTATCTTATCGTGGCATATAATCTCCGCTCGGTTCTCGGATAACCAGTCCATGCCGACAACGACATAGAAACTACTAAGCGTAAAAGGAATAAGGTCGATATCGAAGACATGACCTGACAGTTTTAACTTACATCCCGCAAGTACATGAGTCGTTACTATGGTCTTACCGTCAGCTAATTCAACAGGAAACTTAGCATCTAACGGAATTGGAGTTACGTCTAAGAGTTGACTAAAGGCTTTCGACACAAAACTCCTATCAGCTCCAGTGTCAAACAATACAGAAGCAAAACAATCGTTTACAGGGAACTTACCAGTCACCACGTGCGGATCATTGCGGGCTTGACCCGACCCAATCACAAACGCTCTTCCCTTGCCATTGCTTCCACCATTACTGCCACTTCCATTACCCCCATTGTTGTCATTCTGTTTCAGCTTGAGGCAATCTTTTCTGAAATGACCTTCCTGCCCACATTCAAAGCATCCTTTCGTCGCCATAGGTGGCTTAGGAGCACCCTTTGCCGCAAGGTCTCCTCTACATTCTTTCGCTTGGTGACCCATCTTTCCGCATCTCTGACACTTGGCACGGTCACACTGGCCAACATGATGATAGTTGCACCTGTTGCACTTTGGATATTTCCCAGCATATCCACTCGAAACCTGCCCGCTACCGTTGTTGTTGTTGTTGTGATTCTGAGTGTTAAAGCTCCGAGTGAATTCGGGCTTACGGTAGTGTCGTTGCGGTGGGAGGTTCGAGGATGAGGATCTGGTGTTGTCAAACTTCCTCTTTCCGCTGCTCGGGTTGCTGTTGCTGTTGTTGTCATTACTCGGGTTGTCACGGGCCTTAGTGGTTGAACCCCTAGGTGGTAACGCACCTTGGGTCACAGCCTGATCCGTCAGTTTGTGAGCTAAACGGATCGCTTGTTGAATCGTGGCTGGTCTGGAAGACGTCACCATGCCCTGAATCTGCGGTGCTAACCCTTCAATGTACATTTCTATCCTTTTACTCGACGGATCCACCATCCGCGGACACATCACAGCCAACTCGTGCGAACGAGTAGTGTAGGCTTCGATTTCCGAACCCACCATCTTCAACGACCAAAATTCTGATTCTAACTTTGAAATCTCTTCTCTCGGACAATACTCCTCTCGCATCATGTTTTTGAACTCCTCCAAGTTCATCGCGTTAGCCAGTTCCAATCCAAGAATTTGCACATCTGCACATCGTCTGGGGACACCTCTGAGTGTGCCTCTGGCTTAGCCGGTTCTTCCTCCGGTTCTCCTTCGGGTTCCTCCTCGGGATCTTCCTCGGGATCCTCCTCAGGCTCCTCTTCGGGATCTTCTTCAGGTTCCTCTTCAGGCTCTGCCTCAGGTTCTGCTGCGTTCTGAGCAAGTTGCATTTGCAAGACATCGCAACGCTCCAACGCTATCTCAGTTCGGGTCCTTGCTTCTTGGAGTTGCTCTTGCAAGTCTATCATCTCGGCTTGCATCTTCATCAGAATCTTCATCTGTTGATCACTAGCTTCTTGCATTTCCTCCGTTGCCGCTGCCATGCGGGCAATCTCCTCCTTAGTTTCAGTTCCGTCTTTTAACATTCTGGAAACGTTCTCCCTCGTATAGCGCATGTAACCCACGTCACGCTCCAAGCATGAAACAACAGCTGCGAGAACTCTCTCTACAGGTTCGGTTATGGGTGGTAGGGTGTTGGGATAAGCAGGGTGGTTCGGGTGAGGCAACGGGGGAACTTGTTCGCGATAGACCATACGTCTGATCATGTTAGGGTACCAATCCCAGCTAACGTCGTTTTCGTAAATGCCTCCGGATAGGCGGTACCTCTTCGGTGCGGGAGCTTCGAGTTCCGGGACTACTCGGGGTGGCGATGCGGTAGGTAACTGCGGTTCCTTCCCGTGAGCATGCGTCATCGAATCGGATGATGATGAGGGTGGCGTCGACATTCCTACAGGTAAGCCGTGTATGCGCGCGCGTATGAGTGAAAGAGGTAAAGAGATAAGATTACAAGACTACACAAACCTATGTAGTGCGTATCATTATAACTAATGGGTCGTCGCGGTTATAGTCTAGTATGCATGAAGCTTCAAGTTCGCTATAACCAATGGCTCTGATACCAATCTGTCAAACCCTCAAAATCCACTAACGGAGTTTTACCGTCAGAGGGCGTGAACTAACAGGATCGGAATCATCAGTTATAATCAAACCATAAAATAAAGTTTCAAAACCATGAAAAACGTTTACGAGTAATTAAATGCGGAAGCGTAAAAACCTTTAATCAAAAGTTGCGTCACGCAGGACGACTTAAAACCAAAGATAATCGTTAAAAATAAGTTTGCAGGACAAAAGCGTTTTCAATCAATGCATGTTCCTAAACCGCGCGCCCGCCTCGGCTACCTGAGAATAACATACTAAAAGTGTCAACACAAGGTTGGTGAGTTCACAAGTTATATAAAATAAATCGTTTAGCGTTTGCGTTCAGCGTTTTACGTTAAGCGTTTTGCGTAACCACGTTACGGCGTTTTGCGTTAAGCGTTTTGCGTAACCACGTTACGGCGTTTTGCGTTACCAGATAGTGTTATGTCAAATTATATATTGATGGGTAGCTAATCTATACAACAAGTATTACTAAGTGTTCGACACCGAAGCTGACTCGTTTAGTAAGTGCCTTGTCACCAGGTCCTCCAGACCATGGTACGTGTTTGCCAAAATTACACCCGCTCGACCTCCAGTCGAGTTTAGCGTTGGGTGGGGTTTGTCAAACCCAGTAGTACTACTCAACAGTGACTCGCTATTCTAAATATTAACCGGTTCGATGTGTAGGACTTCAATTGTTTCGTTTGCCACTTAGCCTTTACAAGTGATATATAATTTACTAACAAAATCTTAAAATGCGTTGTGAAGTATGTTATCTCCCCCAAGTGAAAAGCGTTTGAAAACAGTTTAAAGAGGGGAAAGTGAAACTCACTGTTTGCGAAGAATTTCCCAAAATAAATCACCAAGATGCGTCACCGAAAAACTCTCTCTAACGTTCTAAAACAACAAAGAGATTTTTCTAAGTGTCGGAATATTATCGAGTCTCTAGACCCGGCATGTAATACCTATGCACATAACATGTTTCGTGTTTCGTTTGTGAATCGTGTGTGACTTTAACAAGTGTTTTTGTGACACATCACATGTGTAAGCAATCATATACGTGTCATGTATTCATAACGTACATTACTAGCAATTTTTCCAGTAAGGGCATTTTGGTCAACAAATAACAATTAACTAGCCATTATTCCCCATAAGGGCATTTTGGTCAAATTATGACAATCAATTAGCAGTTATTCCCCGCAAGGGCATTTTAGTCAAAACACGACAATTATCTTGCAATCATTCCCCTCAAGGGCAATTTGGTCAAAACACGATAATAAATTAGCAAGTTTCATATTTCATGCATTTTCACAAAACTCAGCAGCTAGTTTCACCGAGACAGAAATCCTACTAGAAAGATTGTACTACTTCACCGATCATAGCATCTAAATTAATTTACCAAAAATCATCACAGAAGCACATATATCTTAGGTTTCCAGAACATATTTTATTACATTTTTATTCCTCATAGTTTTCTCACAATCATCAAATCATTACAGCAAACTCATAACAGTCAGATTCATGCACAACAGAATGTTATTTGCAATTCCCGTTAAACGAAAAATCCAATAAATGCAAGACCACTTGGGTTTGGTTCCTAACTCAATGAGTCAACTTCCAGAGGTGGAACCAACCCAATTGGTCTCGTAGTTTATGAGATATAACATTTACAACATAACCTAACAGCAGGTCTAACAGCTCAGCTTTGCACAACGTTTTTATAAAATCATAAACGTTAACTTCTACTTGTCCAAAAAGTACAAACTTATACTTTATAGAAACTAGACTCAACCTAGTTTACTGCAGTACCCACAATCTCAACCAACTTTCACGTTTACACTTCGTTACAGTCACTTAAACATCGTATACACATTCTGTCCAGAATCTGTTTGCATCCAAACTAAACATAATAACAATCTATGAACTATCATGCATCCATATAATCCTCTAGACTCCATAAACACCATTCATACACATCAATTACATATTAAATACTTGATTAGGGTTTGTGTTTGAACTCAAATCAAAGACACAACAATCAACATGCAACAAGATTCAATCTACTTATAAAATCATCATTCAATCAACCACAATCATGTTAGCTATCTACATACACAAAATCGGCAGGTCTAGGGTTTGTGGTTAACCCAAAAAACATCAAAATTAAGCTACAAGAATGTAAAGGATGATCAATTATACCTTCCTAGCACCTAGTTCTTGGATTAAACACTTGATTTCTTGATGTATGTGTGTGTGGAAGTCGACGGCAGCAAGGAGCAAAGGGGAGGGGGGAGGGGGGCCGATCGGGTTGGGATTAATAATAATAATAGTTAGGGTTTAATTTTTAAGGTTATATTTATAGACACACAAGTTACACTCAAGTCCCTCTACTTTCAAGTGTTGTTTTTCTAACTTAACTAACTTAGTTTCTTGTTTCTTGTCTAGCATTACACACCATATAATCAAGTAACACCTATGTTAACACATAATTATCCCATAATTATTATGTTGACGTTTTTCGTTTATTCCTCAATCGTTTGCGTTTCGGTGCAAATCCCGAAAGACTACACATGTAGTAAGTGTTAAGCGTCATTTAAACCCTAGTTTAAATGTAATGAAGTGTGCGTTATAGATTCAATGATCTTAAGTTTGAATTGACGGAGTTGAGTTAACGGAGTTAACCTGAAATTGACGATTGTCACAAGTACCATTAAATTAGATGTTGAACCATCTGCTAACCCTAACCTTGAAACAAGGAAATTTAGAAGGATATATGTGTGTTATGCTGCTTTGGTTAAATGATTTAAATTGCTTGGTAGAGAACTTCTTGGGTTGGATGGTTGTTTTATGAAAGGTAAATACCCCGGACAGATTTTGACTACTGTCGGGACGGATGGTAACAATTGCTTGTATCCTGTTGCCTTTGCAATAGTGGAAGTTGAATGCACAGACTCATGGAAATGGTTCTTAGATCTCCTTGGAGATGATCTTGACTTGCCTCATGATGCCAATTTTACTTTCATAAGTGACCAACAAAAGGTATGTACACTTAGCATATATTTGTAATAGGCTAACTCATGTACACTAATTATGGTGATTTGACTGTTATAGGGACTTATTCAAGCAGTTGAGAGTGTTTTCCCTAGGGCTAAGCATCGGTTTTTTTTGTAGACACATCCATGAGAACTTGAGGCAAACCTGGAGGGGAGATTTGTATAAAGGCTTGTTGTATAGGGTAGCATCGGCCACTTCTGTCCCCTACTTCAACATGGCAATGGAGGAGATTAAGAAAACAAATCTTGATATGTTTCTCTGGCTTAGTGAGATCCCGACAGCAAGATCGTCAAGATCACATTTTTCAGGGAGGGCAAAAAGTGATATGTTGCTGAACAACCTTTGTGAATCTTTCAACAAGCAACTTGTTGGAGTAAGAGACAAGCCGATCATTACATGCTTGGAGTATATTAGGGAGTATATGACCATGAGGATTGTGACTGTGAAGAAGATTCAAGCCACTGTAAGGGGCCCATTAACACCACAAGCAACAAAAGCATAGGATGAAATCCAAACAGAAACTGTAACATCCCGAAATTTCCAAAATAATATTAATTATATTACTTAATAATAGATGGGAAGTTTACTCGGGTTGTCAGGAAATAAATAATAGAGTAGGAGTTGGTATGGGTCGGGCTAGTGTTGGGTAATGGATGTGGGTTATGGACTTGGATTAATGGAGATGGGTTAAATGAGAGTGGGCCTTAGGTCCATGGGATTTAAGGGATATAAATATCCCCTAAACCCAAAATATCTTTCATTCCATTTGTTTTCTAACACCCCAAAACACACACACCACACACCACAACTTCGTCGGCCGGGCCAAGGGAAGAATCGGGCAGATCCGAGAGAGAGAGAGAGAGAGAGCGGTTGGTTGTGATTAACAAGTAAACAAGATCCAAACAAGCTCAAAAAGGTATGATTCTTGATCTTTGAAGTTTAAAGATCCAAGCTTCTTAGTGTATAAGCGACCGAAAATGGTCGGGAAGCGTAGTGGGTGATATTGAACCATAGAAAGGGTGTTAAAATCGCTCAAAATGCTGGAAAGAAACCGAACAGCGGCTGTCTGGGCAACTTCGCCTGCATCTGGGCAACTTCGCCTTCAAAGCGATGAACTTCGCCTGCAAGCTAAGTTCGCCTGATGAACTTCGCCTGCAAGCTAAGTTCGCCTGATGGCAACTTCGCTGTAAAGTTAAGTTCGCCTAACTGGTAACTTCGCCTGAGGCCAAGTTCGCCTGATGACAACTTCGCCTGAAGCTAAGTTCGCCTGATGGCAACTTCGCTGTAAAGCTAAGTTCGCCTAGCTGGTAACTTCGCCTAAAGCTAAGTTCGCCTAAGGTTAACTTCGCCTAGAGCTAAGTTCGCCCGAGGGTTAACTTCGCCTAAAGCCAAGTTCGATTAGAAAATAAATTAAAAGCGATAAGTAAAAGTAAGCTAATACTAGGCCACCAGATTAGATCAGGCGAGTATTGATACGTGTAACTTGTACAGTCAGCCGAGCTCAGTTAAAGAAGGGATTTACAGCTACCAGAGGAAGAAGCAGAGTTCAGGTGAGTTTCTAGCCCCATTCCTTGTTATGTTTTCGGGGCTGTGTGCATACTCAATGTGATAGTTAATACACTTACCTTAAATGGTAAGTGTATGCCGTGTATGATATATGTGATAGATACGATTGATTGCTTGACGGTACGTGAACGATCTTCGGATATTGCACGTACTGTCAGGATATAAATAAAGATATTAATATTGTATGTAATGTAAGGATGACGTATGAACATTATGAATGAAAGCTTGTCGGTACGTGAACGATCTTCGGATATTGCACGTATCGTCAAGGGAAGTGATTAGCTCCTTACATGGATATTAAATAATAACTTATAGATAGTGTTCCTTCTATGGAAAGTATAGTGTTCCTTCTATGGAAAGTATAGTGTTCCTTCTATGGAAAGTATAGTGTTCCTTCTATGGAAAGTATAGTGTTCCTTCTATGGATAGTAAAGTGTTCCTTCTATGGAAAGTATACAGAGTGTTCCTCCTATGGAAATTATTTATAGTATGGTAATGGTAATGGTTCTTTTAATAGATATTACGTGACGATCCTCCTATGGATATTTATACGAGGTTAAGGTAGTAATATGTGTCTTCGGATACGGGAAGAAATATATGGGAATAAATTGTATGTTTCCTGATTAACTAGAACTCACTCAGCGTAGCTGACTTTTAGTATGCACGCAGGTGAGCTGATTATAGAGTTAGCATGAGGTTGACACACGGCATGGATTGAACGGCTGGCATCTGAAGAAAGAAGTAAAGATGTTTTAAATATAAAGTTTTGTGTTATGGTATCAAAGAAAAGATTTAATGTTTTGTAACAAATGATTGATGTTTTATATTCCGCGAAAAGTTTTAATAAACTCTGATTTGAAGAACTGTGTTTATGAGTAAATCCGACGCTAAATTAGGGCCACCGGGTTCGGGGCCTTACAAGTTGGTATCAGAGCAAAGTTCGAGAGATTTAAGCATCCTACATGCTTAGACTCGAACAGAGAATGGGATTAAAGTAAGAAATGAAAGAAGATGCTAGTTCAAGATAGCCATGTGTCACACAAGCAAGCTCGGTAAAGGTAAAAGTATATGATTAATTTCATGTATAACGTAAGAATGTGTAAGGAAGTTAGCTTAATTGCTATAGAATGAATGTTTGAATGTTAGCTAAATTGCTAAAAAAGGAATGTGTGTATGCTAGCTTAATTGCTAAGGATAAGAATGTAGGTTATATGTATGATTATGGTTGTGTGTGAAGTAGAAACTAGCACAAGTGAAATCACAAAGGGAAATATGTAGAACCTGAGGAGTAATGTTAAGAGTTAATTACACTTGGCCACTGTCATTAACTATTTACCTTACGAATCATGTGCTAAATAATTCCTAGAGAGATAACGTTTGTGTTTCCTTAGAGATAAGATAGATGACCGATACAAAGGAGGTCGTACTGGACGCTGTGGTAAAATACGTTCCAACCAGACACCCTTTTTGAAGAGGGTGACAAAGCGATGTACGAAAGCAGCAGGACTTCAACTTTAGGAAGTATTGAAGAAGGACCACACTTGGAGCTTGTAGTAAAATATTAATGGAGTTGCTAAAATTGTATCGCACTACAATGCCAAAAATGTTCTCTGAAGCATCAAATGCAGCTCGAACTGGGAAGTCCAAGTGGAGGCAACATGAAAGAAACGGAGATAAGCCAACTAGAATGAGTCAAGAAATGTAGTATGTCTGCAATGGTTAACTCCATAAAGGAACTTGCTGGGATCGGGAGTAACGAAGCGAATGATGAGGAAGCGGAGGTGATTGAGAAGGACGGTGATTGTCAAGATATCCTGAGTAAACATGCATGAAAGGATGAGGCTACATAGTGTAGTGAATATGAAAGAAGACGCTAAGAAGAATCTAGTTGTGTACCTGAGACCATATGGAAGAGACCACTAGCGATACTTTCGTTAAAATATGAGGATGGTTAAGAATTGTAAGGTAGAATTAGAAGGAGGTTCCTTGCTACTCTTTATGATTGACCTTAAGAGAGTTCGATGTCGTTTGGGACTGGATTTGACGTTTGAGCTTAAAGCTCGTATAGAAGGTAAGAATGAGTTGATAATGTTTAAGTCTTTGGATGAAGGTCATAAGTCTAGATGTCGGTTATAATGAAGGCGTATACTAATGGAAGTCACATGCTTAAGTAGAAGTCAAATGAAGATGAGTCCATGGTATGTGACAGCTATGGATATACTTGATACTTTGCATACACAGATAAGAACAACCCCATGTGTTACGAATATGGAGCCGACGGTCACACCGCAAGAGGATGCTAGAAACCAGGGACAAAAGGTGGAAAGACATGCAAGGAAAGCGTAGATAGGGTTTAGACGAGTCTTGGCACAAATGATTAGTGAGTAATTGATAATCATGTGATCATGGAAGGAAGTCCTCTGGAACGGAAAGGATAGAATGGTATTATAAAAGAAAGTCAAGACATGCCAGAAAGGAAGTCGGTTAAGGTAATTGGTTATGATAGGTCAGGCAGCCTGATATGCAACGACAAACAACAATGGATTCATAGGACAACGCGAGGCTTGATTAGTCAAGAAAGAGGGAGATGTATCATCATGGACTTCATGATCAAGCTACCTTGGACAGCTATAACTCATGAACCTTACATGTTGATGCAGAGCTGAAAATGAAAGAAGGTATAAGTGGTGACTTAAGGAGTTCTCCGACAAGTTATGCAATGGATGCGCTTAAGAATTGCAAGAAGTGTTCTCTCTCAAGGAATAGACAAAGGGATTTCTAAGAAGTAACCATTAAGAAGAAACTGAAGAGGTTTCCTTTTTTTTTTTTGGAATTAATATGTTCTGAACGTATTGCAAAGCAGTATATTTGCTAAAGGTTGTAATGGGACGGAATGATCATTCAGTGCTAAGTGTAATGATAGTAAGTGCAATGTTTCTATTTAAAGGACAAGAAAGAAGAGTATGCTTGTGGAAGCGATATGCACTTGCAAAGTCTGGATAAGAAAGTGTATCACCAAGGACTTCATGGACAGGCTACCTAGGAAGCTAAAATTAATTAACATCACTCGTTGATTGTAAGACAAAGGATAAAACGGTAAGTTAGGGAGCTAAGTCGGTTCAAGAAAGAATGTGAATACAGGAAGTATTCCTTTTACAAGGATTAAGCAGGTTTCGAGGACGAAACCTCTTATAAGGAGGGTAGACTTGTAACATCCCGAAATTTCCAAAATAATATTAATTATATTACTTAATAATAGATGGGAAGTTTACTCGGGTTGTCAGGAAATAAATAATAGAGTAGGAGTTGGTATGGGTCGGGCTAGTGTTGGGTAATGGATGTGGGTTATGGACTTGGATTAATGGAGATGGGTTAAATGAGAGTGGGCCTTAGGTCCATGGGATTTAAGGGATATAAATATCCCCTAAACCCAAAATATCTTTCATTCCATTTGTTTTCTAACACCCCAAAACACACACACCACACACCACAACTTCGCCGGCCGGGCCAAGGGAAGAATCGGGCAGATCCGAGAGAGAGAGAGAGAGAGCGGTTGGTTGTGATTAACAAGTAAACAAGATCCAAACAAGCTCAAAAAGGTATGATTCTTGATCTTTGAAGTTTAAAGATCCAAGCTTCTTAGTGTATAAGCGACCGAAAATGGTCGGGAAGCGTAGTGGGTGATATTGAACCATAGAAAGGGTGTTAAAATCGCTCAAAATGCTGGAAAGAAACCGAACAGCGGCTGTCTGGGCAACTTCGCCTGCATCTGGGCAACTTCGCCTTCAAAGCGATGAACTTCGCCTGCAAGCTAAGTTCGCCTGATGAACTTCGCCTGCAAGCTAAGTTCGCCTGATGGCAACTTCGCTGTAAAGTTAAGTTCGCCTAACTGGTAACTTCGCCTGAGGCCAAGTTCGCCTGATGACAACTTCGCCTGAAGCTAAGTTCGCCTGATGGCAACTTCGCTGTAAAGCTAAGTTCGCCTAGCTGGTAACTTCGCCTAAAGCTAAGTTCGCCTAAGGTTAACTTCGCCTAGAGCTAAGTTCGCCCGAGGGTTAACTTCGCCTAAAGCCAAGTTCGATTAGAAAATAAATTAAAAGCGATAAGTAAAAGTAAGCTAATACTAGGCCACCAGATTAGATCAGGCGAGTATTGATACGTGTAACTTGTACAGTCAGCCGAGCTCAGTTAAAGAAGGGATTTACAGCTACCAGAGGAAGAAGCAGAGTTCAGGTGAGTTTCTAGCCCCATTCCTTGTTATGTTTTCGGGGCTGTGTGCATACTCAATGTGATAGTTAATACACTTACCTTAAATGGTAAGTGTATGCCGTGTATGATATATGTGATAGATACGATTGATTGCTTGACGGTACGTGAACGATCTTCGGATATTGCACGTACTGTCAGGATATAAATAAAGATATTAATATTGTATGTAATGTAAGGATGACGTATGAACATTATGAATGAAAGCTTGTCGGTACGTGAACGATCTTCGGATATTGCACGTATCGTCAAGGGAAGTGATTAGCTCCTTACATGGATATTAAATAATAACTTATAGATAGTGTTCCTTCTATGGAAAGTATAGTGTTCCTTCTATGGAAAGTATAGTGTTCCTTCTATGGAAAGTATAGTGTTCCTTCTATGGATAGTAAAGTGTTCCTTCTATGGAAAGTATACAGAGTGTTCCTCCTATGGAAATTATTTATAGTATGGTAATGGTAATGGTTCTTTTAATAGATATTACGTGACGATCCTCCTATGGATATTTATACGAGGTTAAGGTAGTAATATGTGTCTTCGGATACGGGAAGAAATATATGGGAATAAATTGTATGTTGCCTGATTAACTAGAACTCACTCAGCGTAGCTGACTTTTAGTATGCACGCAGGTGAGCTGATTATAGAGTTAGCATGAGGTTGACACACGGCATGGATTGAACGGCTGGCATCTGAAGAAAGAAGTAAAGATGTTTTAAATATAAAGTTTTGTGTTATGGTATCAAAGAAAAGATTTAATGTTTTGTAACAAATGATTGATGTTTTATATTCCGTGAAAAGTTTTAATAAACTCTGATTTGAAGAACTGTGTTTATGAGTAAATCCGACGCTAAATTAGGGCCACCGGGTTCGGGCCTTACAGAAACAAGCAAATTGACGATTATGATGGTTGATGAAGTGACTTACCAGGTATGAATATTTGCCTGACTATGATATTACAACCAATCTTTTGTTAATATGCAAATATGTTCATAGGTTAAAAGTCTGAGAAGCCAATGTGTGGTGAATGTGGAGGATATAACTTGCACATGCAGGAGATGTGACTTGACAGGTATGCCATGCAAACATGTTGTGGCAGCCCTATATGACATGATAGAAAACAACATGCGTGTCGGTCCATTGGAGAAGTGGTTGATGAAGCTTACTGGTTAGACACTTGGAAGAAGGTGTATAATCACCAAATCAGGCCCATACCAGGCCCTGATATGTGGGCAACCTCAAAATGCCCAACAATAATAACTCCACCTAAACATCATACTCAAATTGGCAGACCGAAGAAGAGCAGGAAGAAGGCACAAGGTGAGAAGAAGAAATTCGCAGCTAGCAAGAAGAGGAAGATGAAGATTGAAGAGGTTCAGGAAGTGTTTTCTGCAGGAGGAAGACTTACCAGGTTGGGCCATGAAAAAAGTTGTGGAAGATGTGGAGGTTACAGACACAACATCAGAACTTGCAGGGCACCAAGTCAACCATAATGATGTCAACAAGGTGTGTTTGAGTAACATTGATGGTGTGTGTTTGAGACAATTTAAGACTTTTGTTTGAACTTGCTGGTACCATGTGTGTGTTATCATGGTTTGTGTTTGAAACAATTTAAGACTTGTAGATGTGTGTTTGATTTGGGATATGATGGTTTGTATGCTATTTTGACAGTATTTGTTTAATGCTTTTAAAACTAGTAGCATGTAGGAAAATCATGCAAACATTACAATAGATTTAATCATGTCAAATTAAAGTACAATTCAAATGCAAACAATACTAGAAACCAACTACAATGTTACTTCCAATAACAATCATCATTTTACCAGTCAGAGTCCCACACTGGATCGTCTTCATATGGATCATGATAGTAATCTTCTTCCGGCTCACTAGTGTACTTGAAAGCTGCTTTCACAACCTCAGGGTCATAATCATCACCAGGATCCATTTCATGTTCTTCAATTGGTCTAAATAAGTCATCTTCTTGCACTAAATAAGCCATCAACTCATCTTCACCCAATTGATATTCCTTGTCTTCCATTTGACTTTTGTCTTGGTCAAACTACACATTCTCAATTTCATCCTTCCCTAACTCAACATTCTCAGTTTCATCATGGCTGCAACATGACTGATAATGTGGAACATAAATGTAAAGTAAATAGATGAAACAACAAGCTCTAAAATTTAACATAAACTAAAATAACAACAACAAAGATTACATTATCCTATACTACAAATACAATGTTTACAGCTAATCAATAAACACACACATAAACGAAGAACAAAAACCAACTAATTCATAGCAACATCTTCAAGCTTGTTACTTCTTTGGTTTTCATTCTTGCAAAATCATCTTTCTTGTTCATCATCTTCACCATTGCTTGAATTACCTTTTCACAACTAGGGCATGTGGGATCATCAGCCCATTTTAGCCATCCACAACTCCCCTTCTGTAACGGACTAAATATATCAACAAACAAACAACCCTAATTCGATTCACAGATTAGAACAATTACCCCTAAAATTGACCTAAGCCACACAACAGACCAAATCATCATCGATTAACAGACTAGAACACTAATTCGTGAGTAATTAAACACTTACACAACACAAGAATCGACGACCCGGGTTTGCATCGGTCCTGGATATCTGGTAACATGTCGCGGCACCACATGAACATCTCACACAAAGGTCATCTGCACGGGAAGTCTTGGAAGGTGAACCCGAGGAGAATTGACTTGACTTGGATTGAGACATCCGTCAATCGGTCGCCGGAAAATGGAATATTATGGGGTAGAGGGAATCTCCGGAGATGGAAACATAAAGGGAAAGAGGGTAGATCGTTTTAATATAAAAGGAATCAGGGGTAACATAGTAATTTCCCTTTTTTTTAACGAGTCAACGACAGGTCAACTGACGGTAGGAGTCAGAAGAACCCGTCGGAGAAACATAGGAGCCCAAAGTTCGCAAAATCTTTTTCAGGGGTTAACCCATCAAGCGACGATATAACCCAGGGAGGCAAATTGCAGATTTCTCTCTTAATTATATACTACGTATATGTAATATGTTACGTATTGCATATATGTAATATAAAGTACATATGATTTGTTTGTTTAGAATGACTAATCAAGCTCCTGTGCTAATATTGCTTCAAGTTCTAGAAATTATACTCATAATATCTTTGCCAATTAATGGTGTCGAATAATAAGATAACATCTTATTTTTGTAAACTACATATCTATATTACATATAAAACATTTCAAATGGACAAAATGGTAATTACACTATTTTAAGACACCGCTAACAATAAATTGGGAGACGTCGCTAAATTAAATTTAGGTCACCGACACGACATCCTCAAGCGACGTTACAATTGAATCCGGCGATGTCTTCAATTTCAATACTATAGTGCAATCCTAATTAATTCCTTTCAATTCATGCTAGTTACAATTCATTTTAGTTCTCAGTTTCTATCTTGTTTAAACAAAGGGACACGAAATCCCAATAGTTTATCAATTAGAATCCAGACTGTTCCATTCAATTAAATCCAGGTACGATATCATTCAAATTTCGTTATTTTGATTGTTCTTATCGCTCTTCAATTCACCCACAAACTGTTTGCGTGTTAGGCCAGTTAATCAGTGCATTATAGGTCCGTTTAAACCGGCCAATCGTACTCAATCGCTCTCAAATAAGGTACCATTGATGCTATTTTTCCTTTTTTTTTCTACTGTATGTCATGTTGATATGCTATATTAAATTCTGATTTTGGATGATAATTTTTGGGTTTCAGTTATTTATATGTTGTGGGGATATGCTGATTTGAGTATAACTAAACAAAAAATTGATATAGCTGTCAATACTGAAGCAGGTGAAGGTGAAGATGGGTGTATAAAATCTGCAATTGCCATTGGGATACTTCTTCAGGTCATAATATTGTTCATGCTACTTTTTATTATTTTATAAATTCATAATGTTTGTTCATATAATAATAATAATATGCTTAAAGTTGTATGGTATACAAGATAGTCTTGATAACACTATAAGGGTTCACTTACTGAACCACCCGAAGAAGAAATTGACCCATGTAGGAAATTGGCTAATCTTGGTATGAAAGAATCCCAAATCCAACAACGGGTGGTAGGTTTTCTACTTTTTGCATATATTTACCAAATTAATATGTATTCCAAGTAGGCCTGTAAATGAACCGAGTTCGTTTAACTTTAAACGAACAAATTAATGATAGAACAAACACAGTTTTCTTGTTTGTGTTCATTCATTAATAGTATAAATGAGTTATTCGCGGACATTTATGAAACGTTGATGAATGAATATAAATTTACATAACTGGACAGGCACCAATTGAAAGTAAACATGATCATCAATCCTTTGGACCTAAAAAAGTAATAAAAGTGACCTAAATTGTAACGGGTGATATTTTAATTTTTTAAAACAAGACTAAATTGTAGCGGGCCTAACAATTTTAAGGGGAACTTAAACGAACAAACTTAACCAGAAGTAAACTAACGAACACTAACGAACAGAATGAGACATTTGTTCATGTTCGTTAATTTGTTAAATAAACTAACTTCTCGCTAAGCGTTCAGTTTGTTTACAAGCCTAATTCTAATTCTTATATTATAATTATTATTATTCTATTTACCTCATCATCATAGGTGTTTTTAGGTCTTAATTTTTCTCTGTCTAATTAAACGCAAAACTCTATGGTCTTGGTTAATCTGACTGAGTTATCAGCTGGAGTTTATAAGCTTTTACTAGAAGGTAAAATCACTTGTTACCACTCAATTCGAATGTAATGTATTAAATTATATTACTTCAGGCACACGTTTGGTGGTGTCGGTACGTGGAGATGAGACGATCCCTATGAGGAGCTGGAAATTTTAAAAAATGTTGATGCTACAATGATTCTTCATGATGCGCCATATTCAGATGAGAAAACTGGTAGAGTATGCCAGGATGTATTAAGTTTCACTATTAAGAACAATAATAATCCATTTATGGATCCAGAAAAATTGTGATGTCTTCGTCTTCATTTGACAGGCTATTTGAGTATCTCTCAGAAAACTCATTAAATTTCCCGGATCTTCACCACCTACACTTTACAAAGGGAATTCCTAGGTAAAACTTTACACACATACACACACCGTTTTTTATTTTAATAATTGTTTGTTAATTTCAAACAATTTTATGTGATGGCAGGGATAATTTGGTAATTAGCGCGGGTGCAAATGCGGGTTCACTTTTAGTTGATGGACTTGGAGATGGTATTTTATTAGAAGCACTGGATTAAGATTTTGAATTTCTCAGGAAAACATATTTTTATTTTGCTACAAGGATGCAGGATGCAAAACACAGAGACGGTATGGAATTTAAATATTTTGTTTGATATATATTTGTTGCTTATTATTTAATTTAAATACAGGAATATGTCTCATCATGTGGTAGAACACTCTTTGATCTTCAAGTGATAAGTGCATAAATTAGAGAAAAACCTTCACATTTTTGGTAATAATCAAACTAATGTTGATTAAATAAAATTGAGTTCTGTTTAGATTCATATATTCGAACAAATAAATGTCACTTATTATTTGTCACAGATTGCAATTATGGGTTGTATTGTTAACGGGCTCGGGGAGATGGTTGATATACGTCTATTTATACATCTTGGATCCCTTGTAAAGTTGTGTTAATTTAATATTTCGAGTTCGTTTTAGTTCGTGTTTCGTTTATCTTTTATTGATTTAGGTTTTGAGTCAAGTTTATTATATGTCTACATATTTTATATCTTTTGGTGTCTTGCATGTTAAACTTAATTCTTTCTATCTTTTCATGCGAAGTTTAAGTTCGTTTTGCTCATCATTTGTTACATGATTACTTCACTTACGAGTTTTGATTTATGTTCATGTAGATGGTGGCTTGGTGATCAAGGGAAAGGAGGTCTAGAAGTTTCTATGCGTTACTTGGAGTTCAAGAAGGATATCTAAGATGATTTAGCAACAATTAACAAGAAATAACAAAAGAAATTCGTGGCTACATCATAAGGGCGCCGCCGCGCGCGACCAGGGGAGGCCATTCCCGTCGCGGGGCGCCTAGGGCTTCCTGGTCACACATTTTTGCAAGTCCAAGCCCATTATGAGTTCTATATATACACCTTTATACCCTAGCCGAACATAAGCATTATTCCAGCCGATTTCAAGAGGAGAATCAAGGGTTTGAAGGTGATTTGAAGCTAGGAACCAAGGAGGGTCGAGAGTTCTTTCATCTGGGTGTTTAAGGATCAATCGAAAAGGGTTTTATCGCTCTACTTTCGTTCCTTGTTCATTATTTTTGATGTCTTTCCTCTTTGTTTTTAATACTTGTTTAGGATTGTTTTTAATAATGATTCTAGGCTAGACTTCATGTCTACCTAGGTTTGATGAACATGTTTTCGACTTGATTCTTGCTTTGGATAATGTTTTGATTATGGTTTTGTTTTAATTTAATAGTAAAAGACTTGATTTTGTTTTCATGATGCGTATAAGTATTTGTTATCTTGGTTGATTATTAACTATTGCTTCACATGGATCTTGTTTTCTATTGATTGTGTTCTTTAGATATTAGGGTTCATGTTTAATCTTTACTTGGTGTTTTGATTATTATGGTTGAATAGGCCTATTAGATCATAGAAGCTTGTTAATTGTCGATTAGGATTTTGAATGCTTTGCTAAATTCCAATAGCTGTAAGGTGAGGAGTTGTTCATGTGTCTTGGTCAATTGCATGCTAGGATAGTTAGTGACAATATTCTTGCTTATTGTGTTGATCCATGTTCATGAAGTCATGTTTAATTTATCAAGTTATCTAGAGTTTAGTGTTTCGTAAGATTGCTTGCCTGAGATACTATTAATTAACTCTATTTGATGACTTTGCGGAAATCAATATAACTGATTGCTTAATAATCTAATAATTATCTTTGGGATGTCGTTTGATTTGGTCAAGGGTCCTTTAGGGTTTGTTAGATGAACATGTTTAGAAATCAGTTTCCATAATCATGTTATTTGTCCATTGCTTGATGACTGTTGATACATTGGATTCTTACCTAGGTAGATTCCTTCTCTTATTGGTTTCGATCTTGTGTTTGGTTGCTTGATTCTCGTTTACTTATTTATTTCTTTTCTTAGTTTAATACAAGTTTAAAACCCCCCTTAAAACATTAATAATAAATAGTTGTGTCGTAATAGAGTCTAATTAGTTAATTTACGTAATTTATAGAGTCATGTGGGTTCGATATTCCGGACTTACTTAGCTTTAGTACAATTGATCGGTTCACTTGCCGGTGGTTTGTGTAGTTGAGTCTTAGGTCTTGTTTTTATTACTTGTTTAATTTAGTTAATATTTAATTGACTGTTTTTAGCACATCAATGGTCGATGCCAATTTTAGATATGTCAGTGGTGCTCCTGGAAAGATTGATCTTTATGTTGGAAAGGTACGCAACTATTGTATTGTATTCTAACAATTTAATTGTTTTATGATGATGGAACTAAAAAGATGAAACTGAAACCCAAACCAACCCGACAACAAAAATATCGAACTGAAAGTAAACCAAAAACCAAAACAACCAAAATCAAAATTGAAACCGATAGAAACAACAAACCGGAAAAATCAAAACTTGAACTAAAACAAAACCGAATAAGTTGAAACCAAACTTAAATGAAACTAAAATACTGAAAACAAACCCAAACCAAAAACCGAATAAACTGAAACCGGATAAAACGAAACAAAAAACATGAATCCAAAAACCAAAATAACTAAAACGAAATATGGTATGTTGACATTATATTACTAGCGGGATTTGGTTGTATGGAAGGAAAGTGGTTAGTTGTAATTCATATTGGTTTTATATCAATATTAGTACTAAAAAAAAGTTCTAAATGAATATTTTATTGAACACAAAAGAACTGTATGTAAACGAGTGTTGATGGAACTGACAATATTTTGTGGGAACTGACAATTTCTTATGGGAAAACTAAATTGTCCTCAAAAGTGAAAGTGATAATATTTTGTGGAAAAGAGGTTGCTTTAGTACTGTAACCTAATTCTTTTTGCCATCACTATTCAATCTTATACATAGTGTAATCTTGAAGCTGTTTGAGGTCACAGTAAAAATAGAAAATTGGTAAAACTGAACACAAAAGTCATCCAACTCATGTTGCTATGGAAATATAAGCTTCTAATTTGTTTCATAAATTAATACCATGTTTGACACCTTGACCCATCATCCTAATAATATCATAATATATAAATAAGCCACTTACGGTGTCACACCCCGACTTAGGGCCTAGGCGTGTGACCACAAGTTGGTACATGTTTTGTAAATATATCAGAGTTTATGGGTTAATTTAAGCGGAAGACTTTAAGTTGAATATAATATTAATTTACACTGAAAATTTACTCGGGAATTAAATACCCGAGTATCAGTTTACAAAACATATGTTTCATATTACAAGGATTTTAGTTATAAAAAACGGAGCCATCTTGTACGCGCTTCTATTTTCATATAGACTCCAATCCATGCTAATGCTACTTATGCTTAATTATCTGCAATGGGTTGGAAAAATACGTCAGCTATATGCTGGTGAACACGTATGACTCAATAAAACATTTTGAATGACGATTACAATACAAATGTAGTTTTCTTGACAACCTCAGCGGAAGCATTTCTACTTCCGGTATATGTACCACTTCCCTGCACACACAACGGTATTCCCCGAGCCAAACGACCCTAACTGAGAACTGGTCATGACCGTTTAAGCTCGCGGCTTCATTGATTTTGATTGATTGATTGAGCTTTAACAGTTATGTTCGGATCCAGACACATGCATATTCGGTCTAAGTTGATTTTATTATCTACTTTGTATTATAACATTTTAGAGATCACATGATCTCAAGTAGACATTTGATTGACTCGTTAAGACAAACACCCGTTCATCTTATCGAGTATAAATATGTTTGACTGATTAAAAAGGTTAACGTATTCACCTGTACCGTCGGTGTTGGAAAACCTTGACTGATTGATTGAGAATGATACTTAACCTATACATAAATAGGTTCGTATGAATGTTTTGAATGATGTTAAGCTATGATTGTAAGCTTAACCTTGAAATCGTTTATCTTTGATTGTGAATGAAAACACTTGGTTTTATGTGACGTTTGATATAGCATGCTTTGGCCTAATAGGTTCTATCATGTTGGTAAGTTTCTCCAGGTAAGTAAACGGGTCCCTCGGTTGATTGGGATTTATACGAATTACTTTTCCTAAGGCAAGAAACTTACTACTAGTGATATCCCCCTTCCAGTTACTACATGCCCGTCAAAATATATCTTTTGTTTAACATTATTTCATCATGAAGTAACGTTTATGAAAACATGATTGAGAATGATTTGTAAAATACGATCAAGGTTAAAGGTCATCGCCTCGATTAATAGTCTAAGATATAATTCAAATAACTTAAACATAACTCCTACCTTAACTCGGATGCTTAGAATGATAATAAGAAAAGGCAGGATCTTGATCTACTCGTTAAGTAATTACTATTTGATTATAACTTCGTTTCTTGCACGAAATACGAGAAAAACAGCACGTCGACTTGTTGCGGTGATAGGGCACGCTTTCCAATGCTATGTGTGTGTAAAGAGAGGTGTGTTTTGGGATGAATGGAGCTCATGCCCGTCACCCCCCTTTTATAGCCAAAATTGGACCCCATCGCGGTACGCGATGGGTTCTATGGGACCCGTCGCGTACCGCGACGCCGCAATATTACGCTGCCTTATGCAGGGTAACACGTGGCCTGTCACAACGTGCCACGCGTTGACACTTCGTTGGACACGTGTCCACTGACTCAGCAGCCCCATCGCGCTACGCGATGGGTTGAGTGTTACCCCGTCGCGTACCGCGACGGGAGAATATTTTCAGAATTTTCACTTTTGGTCTCTGTACTTTCTAAGTTAGTATATTAGGCATAAATTATTAAGAGGGTAAAAGACGCGGTGTTACATCCTCCCCACCTTTTGAATAATCTCGTCCTCGAGATTTATTGGAATAGATAGGGATATTTCTTCTTCATTTCTGACTCGAGTTCCCACGTATACTCGGGTCCTAGTCTTGAATCCCATTTGACTTTCACAAGCTTGAGTCGTTTGTGCTTGAGAAACTTAATCATGCTATCCTCTATTTGAATCGGTTGTTCTACAAACTTAAGCTTCTTATTGATCTTGACATCTTTTAATGGCATTGCAAGGGTTTCGTCGGCTAAACACTTGCGCAGATTGGATACGTGAAACACGTCGTGAATACCTTTCATCTCATCAGGTAATTCCAGTCGGTAAGCAACTGGTCCAATTCTTTCGAGTATCTTGAATGGTCCGACAAATCGTGGACTCAATTTTCCTTTCTTTCCAAATCTTACTACACCTTTCCAAGGTGATACTTTCAATAACACTTTGTCGCCTTCTTTGAATTCTAATGGCTTGTGGCGAATGTCTGCGTAACTCTTTTGCCTATCCCTTGCTGTTTTCAATCGTTCACGGATTTGCATTATTCGATCGGTGTTTCTTTGAACTATCTCGGGTCCTGACAACTGACTTTCACCTGTTTCTAACCAAAATACAGGTGTTCTACACTTACGTCCATACAATGTTTCGAATGGTGCTGCTTGGATACTCGTATGATAACTGTTTTTGTACGAGAATTCCATCAGCGCGAGATGAGTGTCCCAACTTCCTCCTAAATCGATAACACAGGCACGAAGCATATCTTCTAATGTTTGAATCGTACGTTCACTTTGGCCATCATTTTGGGGATGATATGCAGTAGTACTTAAGTTTAATCGAGTCCCCATGGCCTTTTGAAAACTTGACCAAAAATTTGAAGTAAAACGACTATCTCTGTCGGATATGATGGATAGTGGCACACCATGTAAAGATACAATGTTTTCGACATATAAGCGTGCTAACTTATCCATGCCGAATGTTTCTTGAATTGGAATAAAATGAGCAGACTTGGTAAGTCTGTCTACAATAACCCAAATTGCATCATTTTGTCGTGAAGTTTTAGGTAACTTCATGATGAAATCCATAGTTATCATATCCCATTTCCAGATTGGTATTTAAGGTTGTTGTAGCAATCCTAACGGCTTTTGATGTTCGGCTTTTACTTTAGAACATGTCAGGCATTTGGCTACATATAAAGCAATGTCTTTCTTCATCCCGATCCACCAGTGATCGTCTTTTAGATTATGATACATCTTGTCACTTCCTGGATGCATCATGTACTTTGACTTGTGTGCTTCTTCTAGAATCTTGTCTCTTAAACTCCCGATCATCGGTACCCAAATTCTTGTACCGAGTCTAAGTATTTCATCACTTCCTTTAATTAGTTGGTCAATAGTACAATTCTCTTTTTCGGCTTTAATGTTTCCTTCTTCCAGTGCCAACTTCTGAGCTTCTTTGATTTGACTAGCTAAATTGACTTTAAGTTCCAATATAGGAGCTCGGACTCTCTTTGGCTTCTCATGTTCTTTTTCTACTTAAGGCGTCAGCACAACGTTGGCTTTTCCTTCGTGATATACGACCTCACAATCGTAATCATTAAGTGTTTCCATCCAATGCCTTTGTCTCATATTCAACTCCTTTTGATCGAATATATGCTTCAAGCTTTTGTGGTTAGTGTCTTACACCATACAAGTAATGTCGCCATAATTTCAATGCGAAAATTATAGCACCTAATTCATGGTCATGCGTGGTGTAATTCTTTTCATGAACTTTCAATTGTCTCGAAGCATAAGCAATCACTTTCTTTCCTTACATTAAAACACATCCCATTCCCGTGTGCGAAGCATCACAGTAAATGGTAAAATTTTCTAATCCTTATGGCAAGGCCAGAATAGGAGCATTATTTAACTTTTGTTTGAGTGTTTTTAATGCTTCCTCTTGCTTCGGTCCCCATACAAATTTAATTGACTTTCTTGTGAGTGAAGTTAATGGAACAGCTATTCGGGAGAAATCTTGAATAAATCTTCTGTAGTATCCGGCTAAGCCTAGAAAACTTCGGACTTGAGTCGGTGTCTTTGGTTTCTCCCATTTGGTTATAGCATCAATCTTTGCTGGATCTACTTGAATACCCTTTTCATTTATAACATGACCAAGAAATTGTACTTCGGACAACCAAAATTAACACTTAGAAAACTTGGCGTACAATTTCTCATTCCTTAGGGTTTCGAGTATAATATTAAGGTGAACTTGATGATCGTCTTTAGATTTTGACTAAAAAAGAATATCATCGATGAAGACAATAACAAATTTATCCAAGTATGGCTTGCAAATCCGATTCATCATATCCATAAAAGCTGCTGGAGCATTAGTTAGTCCGAAAGGCATTAAGGTGAACTCATAATGTCTGTATCGGGTTATAAAGGATGTTTTAGGTATATCTTCCTCTTGCACTTTTAATTGATGGTAACCCGATCTAAGATCAATATTTGAAAAACAACTTGCTCCTTGGAGCTGATCAAACAAGTCATCGATTCTTGGTAGTGGATACTTATTTTTAATCGTGACATTGTTTAGTTCCCTATAATCTATACACATTATCATCGACCCGTCCTTCTTTTTTACAAACAGAATTGGAGCTCCCCACGGTGACGAACTTGGACGTATGAATCCTTTTTCCAAAAGTTCATCTAACTGCTTTTTCAATTCCTTCATTTCCGTAGGCGCTAGGCGATAAGGTGATTTGGCAATTGGTGAAGTTCCTGGTATAAGGTCTATCTTAAATTCTACTTCTCTGTCAGGCGGGGCTCCTGGTAGCTCATCAGGAAATACATCTTGAAATTCAGACACGATTGGCACTTCCTCCATCTTCTTGGGTTCATGTTCCTTGGTTACATAGGCCATGAATGCGAGGTCCCTTACCTATGCAATGACTTGCTTTAATCTTGGAAATGATTCCTACCTTTCCTCCTTCTTTATCTCTAGTTATACGAATGACTTTATTGTTAGACGTTCGGATATCAATGGCTCTATCGTTACATAGGATCGGGCTTGATTAGACGATAACCAATCCATACCTAATACTACATCAAAACATGCTAATGTCATAGGCAACAATCGTACAGGTATGACGTGATTGGCTAAAGATATTGTGGCATTCTCTAAAGCCTCGGTTATTCTACTTGCATTCCCATCAGCGGTTTCTACTTCATAATGTTTATCTAGTTTAACTAAGGGCTTATTCAATAGACTACAAAATTTACAATCTATGAAACTTTGGTTTGCACCTGAATCAAATAGGACTCTAGCATAAACATTATTAATAGGAAACGTACCGGTGATCACGTCCGGTATGTCGGCTGCCTTTTGAGTGTCTAACATGAAAACACGTGCATTTCCTTTCTTGGCCTCGGTCTTGGCACCGCTGCCACTTGCACCCACTACATTTGTCATCGGCTTTTTCTTTGGTCATTCCGTACTATAATGCCCCTTCTCGCCACACTCAAAACATACCCCGGTCTTCTTCCTACAATCTGCTTCCGAGTGTCCTAGTTTCTTGCAAAATCCACATACAACAGTGTTAGTTGGTCGAATACATCTGCCGAAATGTCTCCTTCCGCATGACTTGCAAATGGGGCGACTATACACAAATCCCCCTTCTCTTTTCTTCTCTGTCTTCTTTATCTTTCCACCCACACTTGTCTTTCCATCATCTTTCTTTTTCTCATCTCGATTCCTCAACATTACGTCCATCAAATATCCAGCCAACTCCATAGCAGATTCTGTTGTAGACGGCATGTGTGAACGTACTAAATCACGGATCTCGATTGGTAGTCCGTAAATGTATCGTGTCACCTTGTTGATTTCAGGAGTGACCAGATGGGGCACAATTATGCAGTACTCAAGGAACTTAGTGTTATATTCCTTAAGATTGGTTCCCACAACCTTGTGGTTCCACAGCTTGGTTTCACGAGCTTGAGTCGTTTGTGCTTAAGAAACTTAATCATGCTATCCTCTATTTGAATCGGTTGTTCTACAAACTTAAGCTTCTCGTTGATCTTGACATCTTTTAATGGCTTTGCAAGGGTTTCTTCGGCTAAACACTTGCGCAGATTGGATACGTGAAACACGTCGTAAATACCTTTCATCTCATCAGGTAATTCCAGTCGGTAAGCAACTGGTCCAATTCTTTCGAGTATCTTGAATGGTCCGATAAATCGTGGACTCAATTTTCCTTTCTTTCCAAATCTTACTACACCTTTCCAAGGCGATACTTTCAATAACACTTTGTCGCCTTCTTTGAATTCTAATAGCTTGCGGCGAATGTCTGCGTAACTCTTTTGCCTATCCATTGCTGTTTTCAATCGTTCACGGATTTGCATTATTTGATCGGTGTTTCTTTGAACTATCTCGGGTCCTGACAACTGACTTTCACCTGTTTCTGACCAACATACAGGTGTTCTACACTTACGTCCATACAATGCTTCGAATGGTGCTGCTTGGATACTCGTATGATAACTGTTGTTGTACGAGAATTCCATCAGCATGAGATAAGTGTCCCAACTTCCTCCTAAATCGATAACACAGGCACGAAGCATATCTTCTAATGTTTGAATCGTACGTTCACTTTGGCCATCAGTTTGGGGATGATATGCAGTACTTAAGTTTAATCGAGTCCCCATGGCCTTTTGAAAACTTGACCAAAAATTTGAAGTAAAACGACTATCTCTGTCGGATATGATGGATAGTGGCACACCATGTAAAGATACAATGTTTTCGACATATAAGCGTGCTAACTTATCCATGCCGAATGTTTCTTGAATTGGAATAAAATGAGCAGACTTGGTAAGTCTGTCAACAATAACCCAGATTGCATCATTTTGTCGTGAAGTTTTAGGTAACTTCATGATGAAATCCATAGTTATCATATCCCATTTCCAGATTGGTATTTCAGGTTGTTGTAGCAATCCTAACGGCTTTTGATGTTCGGCTTTTACTTTAGAACATGTCAGGCATTTGGCTACATATAAAGCAATGTCTTTCTTCATCCCGATCCACCAGTGATCGTCTTTTAGATTATGATACATCTTGTCACTTCCTGGATGCATCATGTACTTTGACTTGTGTGCTTCTTCTAGAATCTTGTCTCTTAAACTCCCGATCATCGGTACCCAAATTCTTGTACCGAGTCTAAGTATTTCATCACTTCCTTTAATTAGTTGGTCAATAGTACCATTCTATTTTTCGGCTTTAATGTTTCCTTCTTCCAGTGCCAACTTCTGAGCTTCTTTGATTTGACTAGCTAAATTGACTTTATGTTCCAATCTAAGAGCTCGGACTCTCTTTGGCTTCTCATGTTCTTTTTCTACTTAAGACGTCAGCCACAACGTTGGCTTTTCCTTCTTGATATACGATCTCACAGTCGTAATCATTAAGTGTTTCCATCCAACGCCTTTGTCTCATATTCAACTCCTTTTGATCGAATATATGCTTCAAGCTTTTGTGGTCAGTGTATACTGTGAACCTTACACCATACAAGTAATGTCGCCATAATTTCAATGCGAAAATTATAGCACCTAATTCAAGGTCATGCGTGGTGTAATTCTTTTCATGAACTTTCAATTGTCTCGAAGCATAAGCAATCACTTTCTTTCCTTGCATTAAAACACATCCCATTCCCGTGTGTGACGCATCACAGTAAATGGTAAAATTTTCTAATCCTTTTGTCAAGGACAGAATTGGAGCATTAGTTAACTTTTGTTTGAGTGTTTTGAATGCTTCCTCTTGCTTTGGTCCCCATTCAAATTAATTGACTTTCTTGTGAGTGAAGTTAATGGAACAGCTATTCGGGAGAAATCTTGAATAAATCTTCTGTAGTATCCGGCTAAGCCTAGAAAACTTCGGACTTGAGTCGGTGTCTTAGGTTTCTCCCATTTGGTTATAGCCTCAATCTTTGCTGGATCTACTTGAATACCCTTTTCGTTTATAACATGACCAAGAAATTGTACTTCGGACAACCAAAATTAACACTTAGAAAACTTGGCGTACAATTTCTCAATCCTTAGGGTCGAGTATAATCTTAAGGTGAACTTGATGATCGTCTTTAGATTTTGAGTAAAAAGAATGTCATCGATGAAGACAATAACAAACTTATCCAAGTATGGCTTGCAAATCCTACCTCCCCATATTTTTTTTAATCATTTCACGATTGTTGATAAAACATCCATCAAAAACTTGAGATTGCAAATAGGAAAACCATCTGTTAGCACACTAGGTGTCAAAATGCAAGAGGAGTCCATGAAACCGTCTCAAACTAAGTTTTCAAAAGCCTTTTGTATTCACTCACTAATCACCAAGGGTATATAAATAAACAAATCTTATCTTCATTTTTTTTATGTTTACTTGTATAGATTAGTTGGTCTTCATGTTTCTGTTACTTTTTGTTGTTGATAGAGCATGTTGAGATCTGGAAATACTTCAAATGTGTGTTCAACTTTGCTGCAAATTCAAGGGAGGCCTTACTTGAATACGATAGGTTTCCGTTAACATTTTGCTTATTTTGTTACTTTTCTATTTTCTTTTTTAACTCATGGGCTTTTATAATTATAGGGAATTAAACAAGAAGGTAACTTAGATAATACACAGATTTCTTTACCTACAAATCTTTTATCAGGTAACTTTGCAGTCAGTAGTCTGGATTTGGTGGTGCTGTCGTGCTGGTAATCTTTCTGCAGTCAAATTTTGATCTTAAGACATTTATTTGATTGTTACAATTTGACTTGGTGGTGTTACTGGTCTTTGTATTTTATTGGTAAAGTTAGATTGCAATTCGACTGTGTTGGTAATACATCAAATGCCTTTGACGTGTCCCGCCGCAACAGTAGCCAGTGTATTACACGACACGTGCGTGTATGACTTTTCTTAAGCCCGGTCAAACCATTTATTATCGCGCATGCAAAAGTTGCAACAAGAAATTTACTGATGATGAGGGTACTGATTACTCCTGTCAATCATGCAAAAAAAATCATGCAAAAAAACCCCAGCTGAGTGTAATTTGAGGTGTGTGCACTTTCATCAACTTAAACACTGCTAATCATGATTATCATATTTTAATTAAAAGTGTTTTATTTGCATGTATATTCTATCCGCAAAGTTTACAAATGCAACTGGTGGAGCTTGGATTACCGCATTTGGTGACGATGCCGAGAAAATAATAGGTTGAATATGCTGGTGAATTTAAGTTTTTGCTGGACAAAATTTCTACTATGACCTCTTGAATAATCATCCATGTATCATGGTTTTAAATACACTGCTCTTAATTCTCAAGTACAATTCATTTACTGTGAACATGCATGACATTTAGTTGCCTTGTTTGTGTTAACCTTTGTGCATTTGCGTTTTATATAAATGACACATCTTTTGTAGAAGCTAAATTGTTTTTGTTTGTATTGGAGCTTACGTTGACTTTTTTATACATAGGTTACAAAGTTACAAAGACTTTTTGTTCACAATTTATGCAACCTTTTATTTTGGATAACTTGATTTCATGGCATATTTGTTAACTACAATTGCAGCACCACACAATTTTATGTGCCACCTTTGTATTTATGTTATTTTATTTTTTTTTTTGTGGGGGGGAGACACTTTTCGATAAATGATTAACCAACAAAAAGTTTAGGGAAAAGTTCGTTATTTTCGGACAAATATCTGGTTAAATTATCATGTGGCATTGCATATTAGAGGGTGCACAAACCAGTTTAAAACTTAAACCCGGTTCGGGTTGAAACATGTACGGGTTGGTCAATAAAAGTCAAAAACGGTTTATGGCGGGTTTCGGTTCGGGTTGAAACCAGTTTCATGAACAGTGACGATCGGCTACGGTCCGGTTTTTAATCAGTTTCGGATTGGGTTTTGGCCCGTTTTGACCGGTTTTGGTTCGGTTAACCGGTTTGGAACCGGTTTTCGTTTAGAAAATTACAAACCGAATCCAAACCTTCAAGTTATACATTTTTTATATCAACTATAGCCGCCAGCATGTTCGTCAACAAGTGTTTAATTAAAAATACAACATTTGATAACTTAATGAAACACAATCAAAAAATTAATAATGACAATACATGTATTGTGCTTTTTTATATTTTTTTATCTTTCGCTAATATTGTTGTCTAAAATTCTTGGTATCATAAACTATCCGAAAACCAAATTTTACTATCGTAAACTATACGGAAACCAAGTTTTACTATCGAAGATGTCGGTACTAACTGAATAAAAAATGTGTCCCTGCCGCAACTCGCGGGCACTCTTACTAGTATGTATAAAAGTGTTACATGTAAATAAATTCACATGAGATTAATATATAAGCAATACATCTCTTCTAGCATATTTGATATATAATTGAATATATAATCGTATATGCTACGTACATGCCCATCGGCAAGTTCTCCGATAACTCGTTGATTTGATAGGAATCACTTCAATAAAATAGGTAAGCAAATCTCTTATTCAGATCACCTAGTTGTTGACTATATGATTGAATTAATAACATGTACATTTTGACTTTTAGTTTTATGGTCACTCTTACAATTAATGGCATGTGCAGTTGAACTTTATACACAACAAGTCAAAACTGGCCCGTTTACTTATAACGAGTTCCAAGTACAATTTCATCAAGGATTATTGTTTATGTAATTGTTAAATTTGTTCAAATATATTAATTGTTACAAATTTAAATCTAAGTACATGATTCACCCATTTATTGTTGAAGATTGTAGTGTCTAAAGCAATTGGTAATTGAACAACAATTTAGTTTTAGTTTAAATGGAGTGCTATGTTTAATATGCAATGTTAGTTTTGTTTTTTAGAAGAAAGTATGGTTGATGATTATGTTGGTCCTTCTATGTCCCTAAGGTTTACTTTGTGTCTTAAAGCTGCAACACTCACTGATTTGATATTGTAACAATTTCTTTATTTATTTAGGGATATTTTGAAATATGTCCGTCAAGTTACATGTCAACATGACTACTTTTTACACGGGTCGGAGTAAAGATGGCCAAAAACACACTTTCCCCATAATTGTTTTTATACTAAGTTGGTAGCTGCAATACCATATTGTTAAGCAGGTTTGGAAATTGCATTTTGTACATCTATTCACATTTTGTTAATTACCTTTTGTGACTATAGTTTACTTTTTCAGATAGTGAGGAGATACATGTCACGTTACAAACACACATAAACGATGCCATGTTGTGTCAATACTCTAAAGCGTGTACCCCCATCTAGTTCAGGGCAGATTAGTGGTGATATTAGGAATTGGACAACCTTGTATTTTGAATTTTGAAGAAAACTTGTGTAAATTTGCTAGTGTAGGCGTCGCAATGCACGGGGTCAAATTGCTAGTGTAATTAAACAAGTTTAGTTTAATTTAATTGAATATGTGTTATGTTTGCTAGATATGCATAAATTTTCAGATTTCATATAAATTTGAAGCTGGCTTCTGCTGCATTTGATTAATTTTAAAATTATTATTATTATTATTATTATTTAACTATTGGTGGTTCTTTAATGGTGGCATGGTTTCATTCATTTTGGTTTCTTATTTTGGGCGTTTCCATTTGGTATTGCCATAGTGTTTGTCACACCCCAACCTACGGCGGAAATGTCGGGCGTGAAATGATTGTCACAGCTCTCAAGTTTACTATCATGCACAATATAAGTTTCAATATCAATTTAATAATTTCAAATAAAACAAATATTCATTACAATATCCCAAAAACAAATACGACATCAAACAGTTATAAAACTTTAATTAATATTGACTCAATTAATTTCTTTTAGCATAAATCCTTAAGTGATCTTCTAACTTCAATTACTTCACATCAAATGATAACATGCATATACATTGAAAATAAAGTAGTTTTGTCAACACAAGGTTGAGTGAGCAACACACCTGTTTAAATGTACATATAGTATAGTATAGTATAGTATAAAAATAAATAGTTGCAACAAGTCATATGAGAATAACAGATTAACCAAATGAGCAAGTATAACTGAGATGTCGAGAACCACAAAGGCTAACGACGGGCGTATGATCACACTAGACTGAGATTATGTTGGACCTCTCCAAATGCGGAAGCATATAAAGCAAGTAAGCACATAAACAAGTAATGTATAAGTTGTTAACACATAAGACAATTGTTGCAGTTTTGAGTATAATTATATATAAGAAATATGATTTACGCATATGTCCCCAAAACGTGAGAAAAGTAAGTAAAATGGGGGAATGTGGTACTCACCTCAAAGACGAACAAAAGAGAATATAATAAGAATGATGACGACGATTCAAGCATTGACGATATATCCTAATAAAAGAATAATTACATAAATTAAATATGAATTACCACAAAACTAAAACTAGATGGAGGTTCAGGATCCGACGATCGAGTACATTCTAACGAAAGCTTAATATTACTTAAATTCATTATAAATTTTATTATTGAAGTTTTATAGTGAATAATATGATTTAATTATATAAAATACTTAAATAAATATTTATAAAATAGTTTGTATAAAGAGATTTGTTTTATATGTTTATTTTAACTAAAGATACGTTTTATGTATTTGTATATATTTATATTGTTAATAAAGATTTCTTATTAAGTAAATGTAGTAAATAATATGTAATAATTAATAATAATTATATAAAACATAAGCTTTTTATAAAACACTTGAATTATACTATATAGTAATGTATTAATTAACGCGATGTTCTAAATATATATTAAAATCCTTTTTATAAAAATTAAAACCTTTAACAATTTTTAGATAATTTAATATATATACATATATGTAGATATGACTATACACATATATGGTTCTAACTAAGGTTCAGAAAAGTTAACGTGTCGGTTTTAAAATATCAAATTATGACTATACTAATAATATTAATAGTATAATTTATAATATGTCTAATTGTATTTACCTTTTAATTAAATAGATGATATATAAAAAATAATAATAACAGAAACGGTTCTGCCGGGACTCGAACCCGCGCAGAAGGCCGGCTACAACTTAACCCACATACACACCCAGCCAACTGAGCTGGGTGTGCTAGCTATTACAAATCAGGAAAATAATAATTAAGATCAGCAGTTCAAATACCCTTAACCCCTTAAGAACCCTAATTTCCTAATCAATCAATCCGTTATGAATTGAGTTCATTAACCATAGGGGTTTTGTAGAACGATGATCTGCGATGTTAACCATGTAATCAATTACCTCCAACGATGAACAGGTGCGGGTGAACGATTTCCAAATCGAGGAGAGTATAAACGAACAATTGAATCTAATTAAATAAGGGGGTTTGATTGGTGATGGTGAGGTGATGCTAACTGTGAGTTTAATTAGATTATCAAAAATGATTATATGGGCATTAAATTAGGGTTCAAGGCCGACGGTGGTGAGGGTATAAACGAGTGATTAAAAGCCCAAACAATATAATTAAATATATGGTTAAGGTCGGCCATGATTTAAGGAATGTATGTGGATAGTTAATTGCAATATCGTTGATGATTTCGTGTCCAACAAGATCATAGAGATGTCGGCCAAGCATTACGGAAGAACAATCAAAATTGATTGTGTTTACTTGATTAAATGGTTGATTATGCCGATTATAGTAGGTACTATAAGTTAGATGATCCAATTACCAAAATTTTCACGTAAATTGTGGTCCAAGATAACCAGAATTGACTCCGAGTTTGAATTTGGGCAAGAACTCGGGTCCGGGTCTTGGATTACCCAGTTTGTGAAATGGGTTATAATCCCAAGTTACAAAATGAACCCTGGAGTTTAAAGATGGATACAATATAAGTTAATAGTTTAAGTTTGAGTGAAATTTGAAAATTCTAAAAAAGATATAATTATAATTATAAATAATAATATAAATAAAAAAAATCCCCAAACATCGAAATGGGTCGGGTTTTAATAAATATATAGTTTTTGAAAAGTCTGAGTTGTTACAGTGTTTATCGGTGGGCTACAACCTAACTTCAGTTCAACGACATCTTTTTTAGCTTCTCTCAACTGCCTAAAAACGTTAAATTCAGTGCATAAATGTAAATATGATATATATTGCACATATCTAATACAAATAAATAAGCTTGTGTTGGGGTTACAATTTGAGTGTATGGAAACATCAACATGCAGATAAAAAAACACAATTTATAAAATGTAAGAAAAATATACATTGCACATATGTAATACAAACAAATAAGCTTGAATTAAGTTTATAAGTTGAATATGAAGAAACACCAACGAAAAGTTTATACAAAGACAAACAAGATTATATTCTAGCTTATCCTTTAGTATTATTAACTCTTTTTTTCCAACAATGTCTTTTCTTTTTCTTTGTACTTTCCTTGATGTCCGATCTTCATAGCCTGGTTATAAAATAAAGCAAACATTTAGTATTCACATCTAATAAAGTACCAATAGATATACATAATACTTTAGTGATGCATATATGCAATACAACATATAACAATATTGCACATATGTAATACAACTTGGTTAATATGTTCTAGTAGCTAAGCAATGCATGCATGTGTGACAACAAACAATAACACTACATATATGTAATATGGCACACCTTATATACATGTAATAGCTAATCCTTGCGTATATGCAATATAACATACAATAACACTTCACATACGCAATACAACATGCCAACATGGTTCATTACCCTTACTTTATTCAACGATACACATGTGCAATAGTACTGAACACAATTTAGATAGTATTTTGTAGAATTAAAATAATAACATAGATCAAACTGAGGGAACAACATATCTATCGAGCATCTAAAATTGTTAAAAATGGAAGAATTGTATAATAAGAAAACCTGCAACTTATGAGGATATAGGTGGCCTGAGATTCCGGTGACGCATTGTTATCATCTGCTCTACCATGCTGTTACATATTCTCGGGAAATTAATGACGAATAAGTTTTACATCGAATCATGATTCAATACTAAAATCTGAAATGTACAACTACAACCATAATAAGATTTTTTTCAGTGTGTTTTACCTTGAAGAATAAGTTAAGTCTCAAACAAGAATTCTATACAAAAATACAAAAATAATTGATCAAACATGTGATTAGCAAAACGAGTTCATTTAGACATTTCATCAAACAGTTGGAGGGCATACGAATCAGATAGTAAATCAAGCCTATGTTAATCAATTAAGCACCAAAATTGGAAAACTAAATACGCAATATAATTAAAACGACTTCATTTACGTATATGCAATATCACTAAAACTATACAATTACATTAGCATTACTGCGTTTAACACTACATATGCGTAGTTTAACTAAAAATATGTAGTACTGCATATGTGTAATATGTCAACTCTGCATATACATGTATTTACAACATCACTAGATATATATATAATACACCTATACCGCATATATATATGTAGTACAACAAAGATGCATATATGTAATACTTGGTAATTCATGTAAATACATGAGCTAATAAAAATGTTCATCATTCATAACTTTCGCTTGTTGTTAGTAAACAAAGTAACGTTCATCAACACTATCTTATAATTTGATTAAACAAAACGAACACATAGCCTATTGAACGCAATTGCCTCTGTTTTACTCGATTGGGTATATAATATGCCTAATCGATAAGTTAATATGTGATATTGAAGATTAAAATTGTTAACCTGTTATTGTTCTTCTGATATGTGCTCAATTTTGCAACAGGTCTGGATGAATTGACAAGTAATGTAAAATAAATAAACTGATATATATCAATACGTTCATCGTCATTGATTAATCTATGAACAAATTAATATCCGTCGACACTTTAATACTACGTTCAACACTTTATATATGCAATATAGCTAGAAATATGCAGTAAAATACATCATTTACGAACTACATGTATATAATATTCGTCTTATCATGTAAGACAACTAAATTGATATCAAATTCTAATACTTCATATACGCTCAATCAAACATTCACAAATAAAAAGAGCATCTACACTATATGAATGTGGTGCACATAATTGACACTTATAACATATGAATTGACATATGACGAATATGTACCTATTATTTGTTTTTTCATGCTTAATTTTGCGATTGACTAAACATGTTAGATTGTCGAGCGTGCGACACATAATTAACACTAATAAGGTTTTAATTGAACGACAATTATATATTATATGTAATGCCTATATGCAAACGTCATAACTACATGTATGTAATGCATCAAAACTATATATACATACAGTACACCAGTAATACATATATGCAATACTTGAAAAATCATGTAAAATATATGAACCGGTCAATGTGTGCATCAATCTACAATTTAATGTTCAACTACACTATCTCATTATTCAATTAAACAAAACAAAAACAGAGTCTATCGAACGCGATAGCCTCTGATCTGTGCTCGACTGGTGTATAATTGTCACACCCCGACCAAAGGCAGCGGAACATGCCGGGGTGCAACGATTGCTCATAAGCGCATGACACTAATTAAAGCGACAATATTTAACAAACTCATTTTATTTCACAACATCGAAAATGTCACATAACAAGATTCATAAGTCAAATACAACAACATATAACAAAATATAGCAAATCAAATATTCTTCATTTTTGCTAAAATCCTAGAGGTATTTGTGACGTTTTCTTCTCGTAACTCCATAATCAACCTAGATGCAAACCTGTAACATTTCATAAAATAAAGTTTATCAACACAAAGGTTGGTGAGCAATTCATAGGTTTTGAACAATATGTATATAATAAGAAAAGCCTCAATCTTGTATACGAAACAACAAATAAATAGGAATAATTTGGATAATATGAGGTCGCTAATAAGAATACATTAGCGGCACCGTCTATAATAGAATACCAAATAGATTCGGATTTCATGAGGTCGTTAATAAGAATACATTAACGGCACCGTGCTATAAGAGAACACCATATAGTTTCACGGATTTATGATTCAACCCTCCAAAAGCGTTAAACACATAGACATATAATCATGTAAGCATAGAACACCAAATCAAGCATTTATTTAAATAAAGTATACAATAACGTTTGTGGTTTAAGACTCAATTATAAAGCATTTAATTTGAATAAGTATGAAATGTCACCCCCAAAACAAAAGATGGAAAACGGGGGGATGAATGTACTCACATTCAAGTAATAAACTTGAAAGGTTGGTAATTGGAAGATTTACCGGAACGACGAGTTTAACATATGAAGCCTAAATAAAAGAAAGTCTTGGATTTAGAAAGGTTGTCATGAAGATCTTTAAATAAGATAATTGTTGCAAAAAGTAAACAATTAAAGTTCAAGGTTTAAAGTGTAACTATTTAAGAATTTATAATAATAACCCTTTAAAAATGTAAGTTTACTCGAAACTGGGTTAAAGTATCCAACCTCAATATTTACTTAACCTATGTTAAGTAATAAGGTGAGAAAAATGTTAACTGCAAGTTCCTTTGGGACAAAGATACTAAAACGGGTGTTCGGTCTTTAACGAGTGTTCGGGTTGTTGGTTCGGGTCTTGATAATTGGTCAAACCCAAATTCAACTTTCCAAAATGATGAATGTTATAAGATAACTCAATAAAACTTAACCAAGTATGTAGATCTATTGTTTTAGAACTAACAACGTACGTTAAGCGAGTGTTCGGTTTTGTCAGCCCAAACTATGTTATGAGATCAAGTTGGATCCAACATTTCCAAGTACTTAAGAAAATAATTAAAATCATTTTGTAAACTATTTTTAAATAAATATACAAGTCTTGATAGCTAAAAACACACTTGTGTGTGTTAAGCGGGTAAAAATCGGATTGGTTCGGTTTTCATCTCACAATATGTTCCTTGATGGTCTCCACATGCCCAAATAACCAAGAAATTGTACAAATGAATTTAGAAACTTAAATCTAACATAAAGCATGTTTAAAACAATTATTTAACAAAACTAGTAACAAGTTCTGTTCACGGTTTATTTACGGTTAAACCGAGGTTAGTCTCTACGAACCCCCACCATGGAACTTCATAAATATGACAAACAAACTAAAAAGAGCATAAGTTAAACAAGATTAATATGTGCAACAAGTTATATAAGTGTATGTATATCAAGGAACACGAAAGTCCTACATGATGCCTTGCCTTACGAAGTCCAACGCTTAACCAACCGGAGTCAGAGAAGCAACTACCAAAGGTAACAAGGGGTGTGTATTATATATATGTTGTACCACCATATTCAAGTATTAATAAGATTACATAAGCTAAATAGAATGAAAGATTAAACTTGGTTTGACTCTTGGAAGTCAAACCTTCAAGAACACTAAAATAACAACCTTGAATCTTAAGAATTGAGAGAGAAGTTGGAGTAAAAGCAAGAGTAAAATGAAGAAGATGGGTGTGTATATATAGGGAAGGAGTGAAGGGTTGGGTATAAAGATTCTTTTATGGTTTGCATGAAAATTGGTATGTTTAAATGGTCAAACAATGCATAATATAAAATCCAATATTTTATATATTTTAAATGACAAAATCCAATATTTTATATATTTGAAATGTTCGGGTTACAAACGGGTCGGGTTTTCATAACAAAAGTGACCCGAAATTGACGAATGTCGCAATAATAACCCCAATTGACACACAAAATATGGGAAATCTACAGTTACAATCGCTTACATGTTGGTGTTCTTCAGATTCATGCTTGATTTTGCAGTCAATTTGGATGAACCATACAATCAATTGAGGAAAAACTGAAACCCTAGATCTGGGAATAGTGAATCGATGTGAGTGAGTGATTAGAGGGAAGAAAGAAACGCTTGTATTTTAATAATTCCAACATTAGCCTCCCTCATTAAAAAAAGACTCAGCCATTTTTATATTTCTCCTTTCCGTTTTTAAGCCTTTGGTCTAATAAAATCAATGGTGTTAAATGAGTTCTCTAATTCTCTCTTTAAAATGAGTTCTCTCTAGATTTCACCCCTATATATATATATATATATATACTAGACGGGTTCCTGCGCGATGCAGCGGGTGTTTGAACCTGTTAATCACGTACAAATATAAGTGTTTATGATTTGGTTAAAACCTTGAAATCGTTTAAATCGGTCATTGGTTTGACTTCTTTTTTCTTTTTCTTTTTTACTTTCGGTTTGCTTGTCGGTTTCAAAATTTTCAAAACGTAGTGAACGGTTGGTTCGCAGTTTATATCGGCAACCGGCCATATAAAACCAGAAAATACTGTAAATTAACCTAATTGCAATATGATTCCATTTGTAATCTTTGTTGTTATTATTTCACGTCCTATATCTTCCATTAATATTTATCATTTATGTGGCTAAAATTATCATTTTTTATTTATGATCATTTCAAGTATCATATTATGTTGGTTTTTAGTTAAAATTGATGGTACATTTAAATTATTAATTATTTTAAACTAAATTTATTATTAAAGTTTAAACTGTGAAACCAAACTGGAACCAGGCCGTTAGTAACGAGATTTCAACTTTCAATGGTTGTGTTTAGTTTTGGACGACAAAAAATCAGTATTAACGGTTGGACTCACAAGTTTAACTTAAAAACCATCAAAACCGACACTGAACACCCCTACGCAACATATTAATTTATTTAAAATGAAAAAAAATTGCAACAATATCATATTCAAATTAAAGAGAATAAAATGCTCGTTTTTATGATGCACTTTGTTAATAAAAATATTAACGTATGAAAAGCTATAATCGTTTAAAAATCATGGGTGGGAAGTTAGTTTACAAGTTAAATTAAAAACATAATATGGTTAATGATGAGTGACCAAACTTGTAAGTTGAATGGATTGTGTTTAAAAGACATGTTTACCCTTAATAACACATGTACCTCATGCTTTAAGTGTTGTAAATTACTTAAAATTGGGTGTCTTAATTTTCCCTTGTTTGATGTATTATATATGGTACTAGACGAGTGTCCGCGCGATGCAGCGGGTGTTTAAACGCGAACCCTATTAATCACGTAACAATTATGAGTGTTCATGGTTCGGTTAAAAACCTTGAACCGGTCATCGATTTGGTTTCACCGCTGAATTTTTTACTTTCAGTCGGTTGTTTTTTACTTCCTTTATCATTTCAAGTATCATATTTTGATTTAGTTGGAATTGATGATATGGTTAAATTAATAATCATTTAAACAAATTTTATTATCAAAGCTTAAACCGTTAAATCAAACCAAACCAGAACCGGACAGTTAATAACAGTTTGGCTTCAATTTTCAATGGTTTAGTTTTGGTTTTGGATGACAAAAGATGGGTACTAACGGTTGGACTCACAAGCTTATAACTTAAAACAATCAAAACCGGCATTGAACATCCCTACGTAACATATTAACTTTTTTAATGGAAAAATTTATAACAATATTATACTCAAATTTAAGAGAATAAAATACTCGTTTTTATGGTGCAATATTTTTACAAAAATTATTAACGTATGAAAATCTTATTGTCGTTTAAAAATCGTGGGTGAGAAGTTGGTTTAAAATTGAAACTAAAAAAAGAATATGGTTAAAGATGAGGGGACAAACTTGTAAGTTGGGTGATTTGTGTTTAAAAGACAAGTATACCCCTAATTACACATGTACTTTATGTATTAATATTTGTAAAACTCTTAAAATCAAGTGTCTTAATTTGCCCTTATTTGGTGTATTATATATAGTATAGATAGATATAGATATAAAGACAATTTTCTTAAGCATTATTTATTGTTCCCTTTGCATATTTTGTTATATAGTATTCTTAATTGTCAAAGTGTGATGGTAAGTACACTTATTATAATTGCCAAAGAACTTAAGTTCAATTCTTTTCTTCCATTAGACTAGCACAATTTATTTGTTTTTTTCCTTTGTTTTACCTTTTATTTTTTTTCTTTCTTTTGAGCTATTCTTTGTTTGCTTTTTTATTTTATTTATTATTATTTTCTGTGTTTGAGGTTTTCGATTCTTTCCTGGGGCCTAGCACAACTTCTTTCTTTTTGTTCTTTTTTTACCTTTTCTAAAGCTATTCTTTGTTTAAGTTTTTTATTTTATTTTTGTTTTTTTTGTGTTAGAAGTTTTATAATTTTAACTTTCTTAAGCATCGTTTATTGTACTATTTTCTTATTTTGTTGTACACTTTCTTAAGTTTTATCTAAGCTTTATATATATATTACAATTGTTTTTTTTTTCTCGCATGACATTTTTAATATGTCGTAATAATTTCAAGCCAAAACACAAACTAGAAATTAAATATACATTAACACTATAACACTCTTAACAAGTCATAATAACTTCAAGCTAAAACACAAACCATAAATTAAATATACATTAACATTAATAACTGGTGTATCGAGCTAGAACAAAGTTCTACTAGAACTACTAGACAAACAATAAAATTGTAGCTCCCGTTGCGTGACTAGTGTGATGGCCATCAGGCACACCTCGTCACGCTTGATGGGGTTATGAGCGGGGCAGTGTTAAAGTGAACCCTTTGCGTGACAACCGAGCCACATCGGATCCCTGCGTGATGTCGTTGAAACTAGGGGTGTTTACGGTTCGGTTTGAAACCGTGAAACCATCCAAACCGGCCATTGGTTCGGTCTCACGGTTGGTTTTTTTTCAAGTTTCGATCGGTCGGTTTCAATAATTTCAAACCGTACTGAACGGTTTGGTTTACGGTAGAGGTGCACAAATCGGTTTTTTTAAAAAAACCGGTTCGGTTAATAACCGGACCGGTTAATAACCGGACCGGTTAATAACCGGTTTTTGTGTATGAAAACCATAACCGGTCAAACCGGTTAGGACCGGTTTAGGAACCGGTTAGAACCGATTAATAAACCGGTTTTTTTTATTAACCGGTTTTTTAATAACCGGTCTAACCGGTTAACCGGTTTTTTTTTTTTTTTTTTTTTTTTTTAAATAACCATTATTTTTTCACAGTATAAACAAACCGGTAACTACAAGGCAAACCGGTAACTACAAGCATTAAATCGTTATCGCATATTCGTAACTCAAAAATACATAACTTTCATTTATAGCTTTTACATTAAAAATACAAACATTAAATCGTTATCGCATATTCGTAACTCAAAAATACAAACATTAAAGAATGCTTAGACACGATTACATTAACAACTTGCTGTTTCTTACTCATTATTTTCCTCGCTACCCGATCCCGAGCTATTCCTTAGGTAATCGTCGTACGCGGCTTCTTCATCGGTCATTGGTTGAGTGTGTCCTTGATTGACCTCGTCTTCATACAAGCCCGCCTCATAGTCCATTTCCCCCTCGAGTGAGCGTTGATGTTGTGCCCTATCTAAAGAGTCCAAGTAATCCTTGTAGCAAATAGACATCTCTACAGCTGGTGGAGTGAGTCGAGTCCTCCTAATCGATATAACCCTGCCAGAAACAGAAAAAGCAGACTCCGAAGCTACCGTGGAAGCTTGGACCGTTAGTAAATCTTTGGCCATGGCGGCGAGGATCGGAAACTCATCCTCCTTACCTCTCCACCAAGCCAGCAAATCAAGACTTCTAAATTCATCTGGAGTCATGTGTTTCACAAAGTTGGTACCACCATACCTTCCAAGTTCACTGCTTGGGGTGTTTACCTTTTGACGTTTACCGGCGTCTTCCCAAATCATGTAGTACATCCCCATTTCAAGGTCGGTTTGGGATTGGGATTGGGCAACAGCTCTTAACGAGTCATGAATTTGGGAAGACGACCCGTATTTTGTAAGGTAAACATCATACATGTTAGACAAGGTGGTGTTGAAAGCATTCTTTAAAGTTTGGTTATAATAGGGGTTTTGATCGTCGTTTAACTCTAGCTCTTCACAAATTTTTTCTATTAAAGCTTCAACACCACCAACATTTATGCAAGGGTTTAACGCAGCAGCACATGTCAAAACAGCGGGTAGTTGTTGAAAATATTTTCTAAATTTTTCTTTCATTTTTACACCCATATCAAAATAAGGTGCACCCCTACAATGAAGTTCACTCAACTTTGTGCACGTGACAACAATTTTTGGTAAAGCAATGGGGCTTGTTAGATAGTAAACCCCGGATAAACTAGTTGTGCAAGATTTAAAAATTTGAAGGACTTCCGTAACGATCTCAATCAATAACCAGTTTCTAGGATCGTACGGTGCACATTTACCCCTATTTGACATTATTTGATGAAACGCAATTAGTGATTCTTTTTGTTGGATGGCTTTCTCAAACATATCACAAGTCGAGTTCCATCTTGTTGGACAATCCCAATTGGGCCCCAACCATTGACAATTAGTTTCATCACAAAATTTTTTGTATCTTGAAAATGTTTTATTGTTGCTAAAAACATCTCGTAACATTCTTTTAAAATTGTTTCTTTGCGTTTCGATCACGTTTAACCCATCTTGCACGGCCAAGTTGATAATATGTGCAATGCATCGGCTATGAAAAAACGCTCCATCACAAATAGGTTTATACTTTAATTTTAAATGGCCAACCACGTTCGTATTGTTGGACGCGTTATCAAACGAAATTGAAAAGATTTTATGTTCAATCTTGTATTGTCGAATGACTTTATCCAAGAGTTTAAAAATATTTCTACCCGTGTGCGGGTAATCAAACAATTGAAACGCAACGGTTCGTTTCATCATTTGCCACGACTCGGGGTCAACCCAATGAGCCGTCACACAAATGTATGAGTCGGGCGAACCATTAGGTACCGACCACACATCCGTTGTTAAGTTTACACCAGTTTGTAAGTTTGAAAAGTATGAAATTAGTTCGGATTTAGCGTTTTTCCAAGCTTTAAGACAATCTCTTCTAAGGGTCGAACGACTTACGTGTTGGTAGCGTGGTTGAACATACTTTTGCATCATCTCCGTGAATTGAGGGTTGTCGAAGTGGTTGAAAGGAAGTGTATTTTGAATCACAAAGTTTGAAAACTTTTGACGTACCGCTTCAAGGTCGTACGTAAACACCGTTCCTTGATTCGTCATCTCCGGCTGCGAACTACTTCCCGATTCGTCCTTCAAGGCCTTGCAAAAGGGCCTTTGTACATGCGCTTTTAAAGTGGAGTTTGCATCTTTGCCATAAAACTTCAAACAATGTTTGCATCGAGCTTTTTGGCTACCGTTAGACATTTCGCATAGGTCGAAATGTTGACAAACATCTTGGTTTCGTTTCGTGGGGATGACCCGAACGACCGTTTCTCCCGTGTTCGAGGCACCCATGTTGACGGATGAAGTAGCACTTTGGGAGGCCATGATAATCGACTACGAAATTAGAGCGTATGGAGTGGTAATGTGGTATAATAGAGCGTGAGATAACAAAATAATCGCGTATGAAATAAACGTTTAGAGCGTTTGGAGCGTTTGGAGTTGTATAAGCGAGTGTGTTCTAACCAATACCCAACCTAAACTATATATAGATGTTTGTGGGGGTAGAATGGTAAATAAAAAAAAACGGTCAAAAAATGAAAAAAAAACGGCTATATAGCCGTTTCTCAACGGATAAACCGGTTTTTAACCGGTTAACCGGTTACTAAAAAACCGGTTAACCGGTTTTTCTAAAACGGTCATAAACCGGTTTTTTAAAAAAACCGGTTAACCGGTTTTTTAGTAACCGGTTAATTAAAAAAACCGGTTTTTTTTTATAACCGGTTTCAAAACCGGTTTGGGCTCTAAAAAGTATAACCGATATACAAACCGGCAGTTTGTAAACCGGTCAAACCGGTTTTAAAAAAACCGGTTTTTAAAATAACCGGTTTCCGGTTTAAACCGGCAAACCGGTTCGGGGACCGGTTTTTTTGAACACCTCTAGTTTACGGTTTGTATAAGAACCAACCATATAAAACCGGACCGGATCGAATGATTTATTTATATTTAAATCATTAACTAAATAGTAATTGACAATGGGTTGAGCTCAAACAAGTTGCAAAGGGACTTTAGATTTTTTTTCATTAAAGTATTAATTCTAACTCAATTTATATAGCATGATCTCAGATTAAATACAAAATGTTGCCACCTTTTCACTCGGTTACTCCTTTTCTTCTGTTGCTTCATGTATCAAACCCAGATGTTAAACGTTTGCAAATTATACACATCCCAACAGGCCCAAACCATGAAACCAAATCGTAACTAATGGTTTGGTTTGGTTCGGTTCGGTTTAAGAGCTCAACGGTTTGAGTTTTGGTTTACATGAATAAAAAATCGTTACTAACGGTTCGATTCACAGTTTGACCCAAAAACCGTAAAAACCGAGTCTTGAACACCCCTAGCCGAAACCATACCGGTCAGCCTAATAACCCAAAATGATGCTTACCAGTTATACAAATATAATTAAAACCATTTAAGGACTAGAAAAGGCTAAGACAGTTTTCAAAATCATTATACTTTACCGAAGAGATTGACTAGCCTATAAGATTGTTCACAAGTGATAAGCCGAGCCAAGCAAAGGGTCATGCTTTAAGACAAAACAAACTTTCAAATTAAATTTTGACTTCTATGGTTTTTACTATATTTATTTATTTATTTTATTTTTTTGTGTTTACAAAGGCGTCAATCAAGGGTTCATAGTTTCATTTACTAACATTTTTATTTAATTATTTCTTTTTGACGTTGTACTATCAAATTTTGTTTTTTTAATAACAAATTTATTCTTACTTAAAATCTTCTTAACCTTGCAATTGCGGGAATTTGAACCCGTCACATCATTTTGCAAAAATAAACACTATACCATTAAACCATTACATCATGAGTGTTGTACTACTAGATTTGATTACACAAGATTTGAGGATATCTATCCATTTAGAATTCTCTTACAAAAAGGATTGTATAGTGATTTAAAAATTAACAAACTCCTATTTACGCAACCTTAGAACTCAAGTCCTCATTTTAAAACCCTAATTTTACTTTAATGGGGTTTTCAAAATTTTTAGGATTTTCTTTGATCTTGTTATATTTCAAGAATTACACGTATCATGGAATTCATTATTCATCAATTCATTTGCACAAGTTGAATAAATCAAACTCACCATAAACCAAATTTTTTTAATGAAAATTTATATGCTGGATTGGATGACATCAACCTTTGACGAAATAAGAAATACCAATAAAGATAATATATTATTAGTATCTTCTAATGATTTAGTAAGTTTTAATATTATTGTAATAAATTTTAGATATTTAACTAATTTAAAATCATTGTTATTTAATATAAGAGGGAAGCGAGAAACAAAAATGTAGGCTTACGTGACAACCCAATTTACTTATTTATTATTACGAAATTTGCTAACGAAAAATCTATGAAATATTATACTAGTGCCATGAGATTTATTGCTTTTTGTGTAAGAGCAGGACCTAAGCTAAAAGAAATCAAATTTTACTCTTAGATAAAAAAAATTCGTTCTAACAATGCAAATAGTATTTCTAGTGGCCATCTTAGAGCATTCCCGATGGGTTCTTCATGTCCATCTTCATTTCTAAAATTTAGAAAAAAACATTCAAATAATCACTCCAACTCATTCTCTATCTTGAAACTCCATCTCTAAATTTTAATGAAATGAAATAAGAAGCCTCCAAATTTCGATTGTTCCACAATACTCCATTTCCATCTATCCTTCTATAAATTTATATTAGAAATCATTTTATATTGAAAATAATAATAAGACAAATGAATATAGAAATGGTAATGAAGAATGGGTTGGGGAAGGTTATTAGAAAATGATGTATTAATTAAAGAAATTATGTTTTTTAGTTAAATTTTAGATGGAGATAGAAAACCTTGTGAATGCTCTTAGGTCTTTGGAAACACCAGGTGGGCCTAATAGAATCTCCCTCTCTCTCAAATAAAATGGACTCTTTTAACAGTTGTTAGCCCATCAACAAACTAGGCCGAACTCAAAAGTCAAAACAGCAAACCCAAAGCAGTTATGGCCCCGCCCATCCTCCCAATTTTCAACCCACCAAAGTTTAGGCCCACAACTCAACATTAAGAGATCTAAAGTAGTGGTGCAGAAATTGGGTACAAAACTACGAAGTACAACCGTTCTGAGTATGATCAACAGTTAGGTATAAACATAACTACACGGGCAATGAACAAAAAAACCCCAACTCTATGTTAGCGGTTATGGTCAGGTATCAAATCGGGTATTAATAACCAAAAAATAATTTCTGAAATCTAGCACATGAAAAGCGTTCAATATAAACATATTAAAGTTTTGTTTTACTGAGGCTTTAAAAAAGAACCACAATGCTTGTATCAGGCTGTGTTCTGAGTTCTGACCGTCTGGCATTTTACATAATAATGTCCCCCAATATTTTGGTTTCTCGTAGGAGTAGTTTTCTAAACACTTTCATGGCTTGACGGAGAACCAAAACCAATTGAGATTGCCCGCTTTTGTAAGTTATTTTAGTGTATTTTTAGGAGTGTTTATAGTGCAGTTTTGAGCGTTTAAGAGAGTAGAGAGCGTTTTTGAGTGTTATGAATGAATTAATAGATTCACTGCCCATTTATACTAACAAATCGAGTAAAATGGTAAAACAAAAAAAAAAAGAAAACAAGGTCTAGAAATGGTGATGGAGCCACAAAAAACAGAAAAACGATACTAACCAGCTTCTTATCAAGTACAATACCAGGGTATTAAGAAAACCCGAGTATATAATAAGGTATTACGATAACCAGTTATATGGAGTTTATTTGCAAAATTCTATGTCCTATGAATATCTTACGGGTAGGGTCGGTGAACCAGGTAAAAGAATTACCTTTATTGTGTTTTTTTATGGTTTATTGGATTTTAATAATCCTTATTGACTGGTATTGACCGATAATAATCCCTATTCATTTTATCACCACTGGCGGTCCCAAATTTCAAAAAATTGCCCCCCCCCCCCCCCCCCATGGTCTCCCGTTAAAAAGGACTAAACGACGTTATTTTTTTTATGAATTTTAAACTTATTTTTTAGGGCTTTGATCGGAACGAGGATACGTATCGATTTATGTAAAACTTAATTCAAAACGGTGATCCAAACGACTTGATTTTTGTTTCAATTTTTGTGTTCGAACTTGGTGGCAATGGTAGTGATGATGATATCGGTGGCAACGTGTAGCTTAAAGGGGGTTACATATTAATATATGTAAAAATTAGATGGAACATGTTTTAATTAAAAGACGAGTTATAAATTATGGTTGTAAGTGGTTTTAAGCTCAATATAATCACACATGTTTTAATGAAAGGCCTTTCAATAAACAAACACACTGCAGACTTAAATATCTGCGCGTAGTCTGCGTTAGGGTTATTCAAAACTGGATATCCGAACTTTTAGATAGTGAAAATCACTAGTCGAACTTTCGGATAGTGAAAATCACTATCGGAATCCGAGTATCCGAAAAAAGAAAAAAAACATGTTTTAATAATAAAAACCATACATCATCTTAAGAATTCAAGTTTCCAAATTCAACAAATCAAACATACAGCAACCAAATAACAAGTTTTTAAATCCAACAAACCAAACATACAACAACCAAATAGTTTTTTTTCGGTGGCTGGAGACGGTGGCTGGAGAGTGGATACGAAGACGGATGGTGGAGACGGCGACCGGCGATGGATGGTGACAGTGGTGTTGCGGCCGCCGACTGTGTTTTTATTTGTGTTGCGGGTGATGGTGGAAGTTAGAAAGGAAAAGGTTGAGAATAGGCATTGTTGTGTTTGTGTTATGTTAAGGAGATCTAGGTTTTATTATTATATGTGTTATATAATATAAAATTAAAAAATATTAAAATTAAACGATCGGATGGTTTGGATATTTCAGATCTCCGAAAAATCTAGAAACTGATATCCGAACCCGAATCCAAATTTTCGGATATCCGGGATTCGGATATCCGAAAATTCGGATAGTTCGGATACGGATAGTCGGATAATTCGGGTTCGGAATCGGATTCGGATAGTTTTGAACACCCCTAAAAGAGGTCAAGAAGAGCTTTTCAGGAAAAAAAACACCTCCTAATCCGTAAATTGATGCATCTTTTACACACAATGATTTGTAAACTCAATATTGACTTGATAGATCGAAGTTCAACTTGTTTGACTTGCCAAGACACTAGACAGTCGATCTACTGTTCAAATTTAATCAACTCCTAGCGTGATCCATTTGAAGCCGACCGTACATTAGCTGATACAGGTTCGTTACCTTTGACTTCTTAAAGTTACCTTGACCTTCATGGTCAATTTATAGGGGTAAAGTTAAAATACAAAAGACAATAAAAATGAGAAGGGTGAGAAGGAATCAAGTCCGTTAATCTTAGATTTGAATGGCTGAGATTAATTTAATAAATAAAATTGATGGAAAGGGCATGAATGTAATAACCAACCTTTGTTGACTTTCTCTCTGCACATGCAATGCACATGTCAATTACCCTATCATTTTAAAATGTTCATAACATTTTCATACGAAATTATTATTTTTTAAATGCACCATAATAATAAGTGTTTTTTATCTTTAATATGAGTATCATGTTGTCATATAAAAATAAAAAAAATTAATGAGTTTTTTTAATTGTGTTTTTTTGTTGTCCATTGTGTCTTTTAGTTGAGTTTTCATATGAATTGTATTATATTTTGATCATTATATTTTTCAATTGGTACTCATATTAAAGACAAAAATTAAAACAAAGATTACGTCATTGTGTCGTTTTGTTCGTCATTAAATTTAGTTATTGTGTAATACGTGCATTGTCTTTTATTCGGATTGACATATGACAAATTCATTTAATTTGAGAAAAATAGTATTGCGTTCATTGTATATTACGTTCAAGTCATTGTGTAATATGTTGTTTCCATTGTGTTTTACGTTTCAAGTCATTGTGTTATATATATTCACCGTTGTGTCTTGCGTTTTAGGTCATTGTGTTATACGTATTCACCGTTGTGTCTTATGTTTTAGGTCATTGTGTTATATGTATTCACCGTTGTGTCTTACGTTTTAGGTCATTGTGTTATACGTATTCACCGTTGTGTTTTACGTTTCAAGTTATTGTGTAACATGTATTAATCATTTTGTTTATGTATTAGATAATTTGTTGTTATTTTATCATTATTTTTACATATTATTATTACACAAAGGTGTTATTAGTATTTAAAAAAACATAATGGTGAGTTGAAAGACACAATGACGAAAAAACACAATGACGAAAATAGACACAATGATAAGCGAAAAGACACAATGGTGTGCGAAAAGACACAATGATGAAAAAAGACACAATGATAAGCGAAAAGACATAATGGTTTGCAAAAAGACACAATGGTGTGCGAAAAGACACAATGACGAAAAAAGACACAATGATAAACGAAAAGACACAATGATATGCGAAAAGACACAATGATAAGCGAAAAGACACAATGGTGGGCGAAAAGACACAAGACGTGCGAAAAGACACAATGACGTAATTTTTGTTTTAAATTTTATATAACAAAAATCATGCTCATATTAAAGATAATAAACCGCTTGCTATTATGATGAATTTTTTTTTTTAAATATCATACGAAAAAGTTATAGACGTTCTAAAATGATTGGGGTATTAACATGTGTCTTGCATGTGAAGAGAGAAAATGTGTACAATTACCTCTATACCCTTTTTCTTTTGGTCACCACTTGACACATGTCAATTATTTATGACTTCTCACACTTCTTATTTTTGTTACCCTTTGTAGTATAACTTGACCTCAATTTATAGTTGGTTTGTTTAATATTTATATGATATAATTATATTATTCTTTCTTATTATTATCCAAATAAAATTTGCATTTAATATTATTATTGGACTATGAATGTACTACAATAATCTCTCATATGCATTGTCGAATTCATAACCCACAACACCTTACGTGGGATGTCACAATATTAACATTTCTCTTTTTCTATGTTGTAATAATTATTCATCCAACCACCACTTCCTTGGATTAATTAAGAAGATTCCCACCATCATACTCACTAATTGTTTCCCTTTTATTATACAAACAAATATTGTTTTTCTTTTTAAATAAATTAAAGAGAAAATACAAGAAAAGAAGGTGGTATGCATACACATATATTGTCCTTACTAGGGTATAGCCCGTGTGACACACGGGTGAAAAAAACATGTCAACAAACATAATAAATTTAAACAATAAATTCAAGCAACACAAAACTTTTTCAAAATTTCGGACCAAAACATTAACCATTTACATTGTCTAGATATTAAAAGTTACAATAAGTTAATGTACATCAAACAACCAAAAAACATCAACAAAAGACATAAACATGTTTTTTTCATATTAAACCACCATCAACTCCTTCAAACATTCTATCAAAAGAAACTCATTTTGCTTCACCACCTGAAAATATAATAAAACAATAGCATCCAAATTAAATATACAATTAATAGAATAACATGTTTAATAATGAGTAAAATTTTAACATTAATAAAGTAGTTAAATACAAGTAACAAATCTAAAAGTTACAAAATAAACTAATTAGAAACTTAAACAGTTTGACCATGTACTACTTGTGTTAACCTTAAAAAAAATAATTAAAAGTCAGTTATATAAACGATTTTTTATATAAGATAGACTATAGACTATATTAATTAGTTTAAACATGTATTACTAAATTAACTTTTAAATTACTTTGTTGAATGTTTAACATAGGTTAGTGAATGTTTAACATGTATTACAAAAACTAAATTTACAAAGACTAAGGTTTGGTTGTAAAATAAAATAAATAAAAAACAAATAAACTTTTAAATTACTTTGTTGAATGTTTAACATAGGTTAGTGAATTAGAGAACCGTTTACCACACGGACAAAAATTACAGAAAAACGCAAATACAAAATGAAAATTTTTACGTGATATCAAAATATCATTTTGTAAAAATCTTATGTTTTTTTAATGAAATTTGATTATGGTTATTTAATATTTCATATTAACTTTCATATCACGAATAAACACCTTAACAATCTTTTCTCATATAGCAATATCTAGATAATTAGAGACTTTTAATAATATAATCGTAAGAAATTCATAATTAGTTTAATTGAGATAAATAATAAATAATAAAATATGTTGAGTTTGATAACGAAAAGGTGGCCCGATACGTTTACCAGTTATGGGCAAACCGGTCGGTTTTAAACAATTAGAAATCCAAGGCTAGCTTTACTATAAACTAATGGAGATATTTGTGGCATCCCATCCAAGTGAGTCATCTTCACCAACTCTGCGTGCCTACTACATAACAAAAAAGAAAATGGGTCATCTGGTTATTTACATTACATACATATGCAGAGGGTAGGTTATGGGGTCGATGATGGAAATGGTGTCAAGAATTTCCTACTCATCATGTATGTTATATATTGATTGAACAATAGTTTATTTTTGTTAAAGTTCGTAACATAGAAATTGTTATAAATGAAATTTAATATTAGACGTAACAACATGCATAAATCAAGGCAATATATTTATAGATAATAATTGAATATAGATTAGAAATAATTTAGGTATAATTGTAAATTTGAAATGATATCAATTAGCATATTATAGGTAACCGAATATTTGGTTAAACAATAAGTTTGAATATAATTAAAGCGGTTTATTGTAAAATTTTTTTCCTAAAATAAACGATTGATTATATTCAAAATGTATATTTAGAATGTATTATTATATAATAGATTTTATATTTCAATATTTAAGGTTAATCAAAATCGTTTAATATTTAATAATAATACGTTGCTTAATTTAGGAATGAATAATAATAACAATAATAAAAAACATAAATTCTTTCATTAATTATCGTTATTATAGTCAAACCTTTAAATGTATTTGAATTTCAATTTTTTGTAAAAATGTCAATTATTATTATTATTAAATTATAAAATTCTGGAATAATAACGAATTAAATTAATGTAGATTAATATTTTTAGAAACTTCTAGAATAGATTATATTTGAAAAATCAATATTATACTTTTTTGTTTAATTTTAAAAATCACTACTATGATTTAGTAAATTTACTAAATTTATAATTCAGTAAATATTAATAAAAATTTAGAAACTTTATAATTATATACGGTTATATAATTTTATTTTATATTATATAAAAACATAAATTATTTCCTTAATTATTGTTAATTTAGTCAAACCTTTAAATATAGTCGGTAATAATTTGAATTTGAATTTCAAATTAATGTCAAAATGTCAACTAATAATGGAATCAGTTATGTACATTAATATTTTTATTAAATTCTAGAATAAATTATATTTGGAAGATGAATATTATAATTTAATATATATTTTAATTTTAAAGATCAATATTATATTTAGTTTAGTAAATTTAGTATATTTATAATTAGTAAATGTTAATAAAAAATTAGTAATTTTATAATTAATATTTTAGGAATATTAAATTAAAGATTAAAGATCATAACCCAATATAACATTAAAGAGTAATGAATCAAAATTGGCCGGAAAAATATTAAAAAATGGACGAAAATTATGTTTCTTAATATTCAGTAAAGAAAAAAATAAAAAATTGGAAGAAAAAAAAACATAAAGTAGACATAATTTAGAACTGGACAAACAAAATAATAAAAAACTGGCCGAAAAATTTTAGAATTGGACAAATAAAACAATAAAAAATTGGCCGGAAAACATTTAAGAATTTGAACGAAAATTCAATTCTGAATATTTACTAAACAAAAAAATTACAAATTCACCGGAAAATCTTATTAAACATAAAAATATGCTTATAACGAAGTAGCCGGAATATATTCATCGGATATTATAACAAAACAAAGTGGCCGGAATATATTAATCGGATCTTACTATACTATCAAACCAATATGCGCAAAAAAGGATTGTTAATTACCTTTAATATATTCATCAGAGAATAAATCTGTTATAAGAATCATCAATTGAGAAAAAAAAAACCTTATAACATCTTCTCTGACAAACGATGAATTGAACAGAATCCAAACGATTGGAGACCTGTCCACCTATGGAAGTGAAGAATAACATGGTAGATTAAGAAATTGATGGTGAATAATGTAGAAGTCGGAATATGACCGTCGGAATTAGAGTTGAATATGAGCGGCAGAATTAGGGTTAGTATATTCGTGAAGAGTTTAGAGAGAAAAATGACTGGTTGCATTAGTTGTGGGTTATGAAAAATGGAGTGGGTTATGTTTTTTGGGTTTGTGGTTAATATGACACGTGACATCATTAGAGAGACTCTTAGAATGGAAATATAGTGAGTTGGAGGCCTAGGTGGACAAGCTAGTAGAATGCCATCTAGAAGAATTGTATTGATTTAATAGATTAGTAAGATACAACAAATTTAGTATTTATATTTCAGATAATCATGATTTTATTTTTAATCGTTTATTTACCATTTTTTTAAACGACCATTCAGATTCTTGACGTGCCACTAATCTATTTAAACATTTATATTCCATCTTTAGGAGGAAACCTATCATAGATAATTAAGAAAATCCTGTAGCTAACATGAAACCCTTTATTTTCTTATCAAATGTGAAATTTGAACCTAAGACCTCTCATTTCTAAAATGAAGTCTTTGGATGTCTTACATCTAAACTAATTGGATTAAAGGTTATTGGCAATCGTTTATTTACTTAGAGCATAACTAATTAAATAAAATTTCTTATTATGTACAAAATCACCTCATGGAATTTGTAAAATGGTTTTAAGTAGGTCCTTTGTTTATAGAAACATGGTAAAGATTAAAGAATGTTACTAGTTTTAAATTACTGTTACATCGGATTTGACTAATAAGAATATCATAAACATAAAAGGACAATATACAAAAAGTGTATTTATTTGTGCGCCTCTACTTTCTGGTGAGCATAATACTCGTTCGGTTTTATATATACCACAAGTCTCGTCTCTCTTAAAAACTCTTTTAATATCATGTGCTGAATTACAGTTTATTATAACCTAAGGGTTTTAAAAAATTGATCATCTTGGCATTCTAATCTAAGACATGAGGAAAGGGATGTTCACACAGGCAACCGTTTACATGAAAATGCGCCAACTATCCAACATGTTAAACGGGTCAAAATATCTAGCGTGTATATTACGGAAAGTTACTGTATAATAATTGTTTGTCGTATATTAGGTACGAGAATGATGCTTAGTGTAATACGAATTAAGTTGAAGGTTAAAATCCCATTACACTCAAATCCATATCTGTTTTCATACCTACGCTCAAAATTCATCATTATGCTCAAAAACATTTTTCATTAAGAACAAGTCAATTGATCAAGATATGTTTGTTTGGATAATCTGATGATTAATCGGATATAAGTTGATTTTAAAATCATGTGATGTGATTTCATTAATCAATTTCATAAATATAAGTTATCTTGTACCTAATGTATGATAAAACATCATTGTATCGGATCTTTTATTGTCCATACTAAACTTTTTTTATGATATCTTTGTAAGAAAACTGATATGGATTCAGTGTATTATTTGTTTGTTATATCTACTTATTTGTTAATAATATATATAAGGAAAAAATTAGAGGGAATATATATTTTTAGTATAAAACATGGTCATAAAAATGAAAACTTCTGGCAGAGGGATGGGCCATTTCAGAGGTTGGAAATGAGAGTGCCAGCAACGACACGATGGATAATGTTTTATATACTTTAGTACACAAAGTTGCGATACCGATATATACCGCTAATTCTGTGGTAAACGAAACAGAACATTAACTAAAAGTATTTGTTGTGATTTATGTTGAAATGCAGATAATACTACTATACTAGTAAGTTTATCATTACTATCAAACGAGTGAACCACCTTTTACCTTTAATAACATATGAGGATTTTATTTCAAACCAAATTCGTCCGGTTACTTTTGTTACGGTATCAGAAGTAAAACAAACAATATATATAAATGATGTGGGCCAATGGGTGACTTTGGTCAAACTCAGGCGTTGAGGCGGTGAGTCTACGCAAATCCGTCCGCTTCCGTTACATTCATTACGGTACGAAACTAAAACTAAAAAGTTCGGTCGGTTAGCATTACGTTTTGGTCGGTTCTGTCACATTCATTACGTTACCGAAACTAAAGCAAAAGAGTTCGCTCGATTATCGTTACGTTTGTTATGATACCAAAACTGTAAAAAAACAAAAAACAAAATGGTTGACTACGGCGCCAGCCATCACTTTTTACTTATATTAGATAATGTTTTAAGAACTAGTACGTACATGCCGGTTGAACCAGCTATACCGTATTTTGGTAATTCATTCGGTATTTAGAGACCAATATTAAATTGACGGTTTGCTAAAACAGCATACTGCCGATTTTTTTTTAATATCGGTTTAAACCGGCAACCCGGTTTGCACCCAACAAATGTTTTATATTTTTTTGCGGTTCGTATATTTTAAAAATGGCTTTTAATTTAGCGGATAAAATTGAAACAAATAAACGACGATTCGTTAATCAATCGATTTCGTATACTTCAAATCCAAGGTTTGCTTCTCTACATATTTTGTAATTGATTAAGCTCGTATACAAAATACAAACTTCTTATTCGACTCGATCATTGTATATGTGTTATACTTTGAGTTATTTTTTTAGTTGAAATTATATTTGTATAGAATTACATGGTAAATTATTCAGCCCGTTTGAACCTTTTGATGCATTCAGGTTCAACCGATTCTACATTTTTTAAGTAAATCTAGTACGTATAAAAAAAACCGGTTTTAAAACATTGATTACTAAACTTATGTAGAATGTTATATATTAAATTATAAAAATAAAAATAAAATTACAAGAAGTTGATTTATATTAAGAATTAAAAAAAAGGTTTTCGGCATGAACTTGGTAAATATATGGATGTGAATTATGCGGCATAAACTACGGAAATTTTGATTTCAGGTAAATTTCAACTAACGCCTTTTAGTTTTCTCTTGCGACATATCTCACCCCTTTGATTACTCTATGTTACTAACCACCATAAAATTTGGTACCGTTTTTATACCACAATTGAATATTACAAGTATGAAAATAACATGACTTTTTATATACGTTCGTATTGATCTTTCTCGAAGCACATGGTTTTAAGTGTTAGAATGTGAATATATTCCAAGATACATGAATAATTATCATATGTAAGAGAATTAGTGTTTAGCAGAGAAACGTTATATGATAATTCTTTTTAACGATAATTTGTAGAAAAGGTGCGAAAACACATCTCTCTTTTCAATATTAGTGAATGATTGTCATATAAAACTTAATAAGGGAATATTAAATGTCAGTTAATAACATTTGACGGTGATAGTTTACGTCTTTTTAAAAAAATTTGTCTTTCATCTTTAAAGTTTAAAAATATATCGAAATTAAAACCACAACAGAGAAAAGCTTATTTATTTTACCCTTCATTAGGGTTGTATTGTAAATGAACCGGGCGTCTAGTGGACGTCCGGACATTTATCCGGTAGGAAGGCCGTTTGTGTTCGATTGTTTAACAAAATGACACGGACATGAAAAAAAAAACTTTGTTTGGTAAGCTTAGTGAACGAACACGGATAGATACGGCGTTCGTTCAATAGGGTGTCTTGAACATGCGGGTAACGTCCGGTAATGATTATACTTTTTGAAATTAATATGTGATCGTTTATGCTCGCTTGTTCATTGGAGTTGTTGATGTATATTTGTCCATTATTGTATGTTAGTGATCGTTTGTTCATTATTGTCTATTAATGCACGTATGTCCATTAGGGTCTGTTAGTGTTCATTTGCAATATTAACGAATAGGCCCATTCAGGCACAGACAAACTCAAGTTCTTAATGGACAGACACGAATTTTCGTTCGGTAGAGTGTTCATGTACCGTCATTCTATCTGACAAACATGAACAAGGTCTCGTTCGGTTCATTTACAGCCACTCCTCATCCAGCCATAAACACCACGTAACTCGGGGGGCATTACTGTCCAAATCCCAAAAAGAGGTCTCAATCTGAAATAACATAAATCCATAGTAGTATAACACAATCCAAACAACCTTTTATAATAATTATAAGATGGAGACAAGAATCCTTCTATAACTAAGAAACATAATCAATGATTACTCGAAAGTCGAAACCGCGTAAGGTGACTGCCTGCCAGCTATCTTTTTATGGCTGGCTGACTTACCCACCCACCCTTTTAAAGTAACCCCATTGCATTTCAAGTTGTCTATCACTGTGTGTGTGCACTTCAGTTGTCTATTTATAGACTCCACAAACACAGATTCGATAGCGATAATTCACTAATTCATTCTCTTTATCTTTACATTTTCTTCTCTCCATTCAAATTTCATCAATCTTCTTTGATTAAAACCTGGTATGTATGTGTATAGCACTAATGTTGTTCTCTTCAAGTTATTGAAATTTTGTTTATATATTATTTGTGGTTAATATTTGCGGAGGTTAGTGATAATGTGAAACCCCTGATGAAGAAATATTAGGGCCTTTTTTTATATATAATGCAGGACACTCTGTTTTTGTTAATATTTTGTGTTTTTCCTACAATTATTCAACATGCTTTTTTTAAATAAATAAATAAAAAAGATTGATGATTTAGAGAATAAAGCTGAAATAATATGTGGGTTTATTTTATTTGCTTTAAAACACTAATTTTTTTGTTACCATTTTGTGTTTTTGTGATGGTTACTGGAAATTTGTTTTATTATTGTAGTTTTTTTTTTCAATATTTTCAAGATTGATGATACCCACAATGCAGAAACAATTTTTATGTAAAAAGATTGAATCTTTGCAGGATTTGGTTTGATTTTGAGGAAATGGAGAAGAAAATCTTGTCAATTTTGATGATTTTTATACTGGGTACATTGAGTGTTGTGAAAGCAGAAGACCCTTATAAGTATTATACTTGGACTGTTACATATGGAACTGCTTCTCCTCTTGGTGTTCCTCAACAGGTTCTTCATTATTTGATCTTTAAGTGTTTTATAGTTATGATTTTTGGTGAGATTTTAAGCTGGTCTTGTTGGTGTTAATTGATGATCGGATGTTTGCAGGTGATTTTGATCAATGGCCAATTTCCTGGTCCTAGGCTTGATGTTGTCACTAATGACAATATTATCCTCAACCTCTTCAATAAACTCGACCAGCCCTTCTTGTTGACATGGTGAGTCTTTGGGTCAATTCAATTCGACTATTAAATCCAAAGTCTATGGTAACATAAGGTCATTTCAACTCGACTATTAAATCCGGCGTACTATAGTAACGCATTGGATTTGGGTATTATTTAGTGATTTTTTATGGATAAAGGTTTATGTGCATAATGCATATTAGATTTTTAGTTTATGAAGGAATCACATTAAGGAATCTTTAAAATAAAAATAGGGAAAATCACTATAATAGCCATGTTTGACAAAATATATTAACAAAATAGCCATTGATATTGTTTTTTGAATATATCAACTTAACAAAAATCCATTACTTTTTCGGCAATTAAACATTGGTTTGGCGCAAAAGTAGCCACTTTTATGCCGGTTATACTGACAGCCAATGACACATTGACGTGTGTCATAATGCGCCACTTGGCTAAAATCTTTTCAAGTTCTGCGCCTTAGTCACGTGTCTTGTTGTGATTGCTTTTCATTATCATTGAAATATGTGTAACAGTTAAATTGGTAAAACATTTAATCAAACGTGTATTCTTGTGATTTTCCCAATAAAATAACTAGTGTTGATCTTTTATTCTAGATGTACTTGTAACTAACATCAACAAGGATCTTTGTCAAATTCAATATAACATTTCATGTAAAAGGTAGAGATCTTGTTATCAATTGTGTAGCTCATATGTAACCTTAGAGTAATGCAAGTTTTAACTCGGTATTCATAAACGTTACATTTCTAGGAACGGAATTAAACAAAGAAAGAACTCGTGGCAAGACGGGGTTTTGGGCACAAACTGTCCGATCCCACCAAACTCCAACTTCACATACAAATTCCAACCAAAAGATCAAATTGGCGGTTATACATACTTCCCATCAACTGCAATGCATAAAGCTGCTGGCGGGTTTGGAGCTATCAATGTATATGCCAGACCGCGTATCCCCGTCCCATATGCACCTCCTGCAGCCGATTTTAGTTTACTTATTGGTGACTGGTACAAGTCAAACCATAAGGTGAGAATTTTTGTTCAAGTCAAATAGAATCTTGGAGTCTTCATATTCAAATCTTACTTTTATTATTATTATTATTATTTATTTTTATTTTTTTGGTTTTTTAGCGCAAATGTTAGTAAATTTATTTGTTTTGTTTAATCTTGTTGAGCTTTTGATTTGAATGATATTATCTTTGATTGTGTGCATTTTTAATGATGAAAGTACTTTTGATTGTTTTAGAGTTTGCAGCAGAATCTTGATTCAGGAAGATCGCTTGCTTTCCCAGACGGTATTCTAGTAAATGGTCGAACGGGAAACACTTTCACTGGTGATCAAGGTTCATCCTCAATCTCAATCTTTAATGTGTTCACCAAAATAGTTTTTGCAACCTTTTTATGGATTTTGATATTTTGTTACTGAGATGGTACTAAATTTGGTATCCTGTAGGCTGTATGTTTGACTTTGAAGTCAAAGGTAATAATCTTGTTGTTTATTGACTTTTTTCAGGTAAAACATACATGTTCAGAGTATCAAATGTGGGTTTGTCAACTTCTTTCAACTTTAGGATTCAGGGGCACAAAATGAAATTAGTCGAAGTCGAAGGGTCAAACGTGGTTCAAAACATATACGATTCACTCGACGTGCACGTTGGTCAATCGATTTCTGTTCTTGTTACATTGGATCAACCTTCAAAAGACTATTACATTGTTGCATCAACACGGTTTACCAAAACAGTCCTTACATCTGTTTCGGTGTTGCACTATTCCGGTTCCCAAACGCCAGTTTCGGGCCCGGTCCCGGCTGGCCCAACATTCCAAGTTGACTGGTCTTTGCAACAAGCTAGAACATTCAGGTATAATAGTATGAATATACTTGTATTAGGCCATCGGGCCGGTTAATAGGTTTGGGCTGAATTCATGGCGAAGCTGAAAATGGTGAGGTTTGGGTACAGCTGTTCAAAATAATTGTGGCTTGTGGCACGCTCAAAATTGGCTTGGTTTTAAAAGAGCCGAACCGGGTCGATTTGTAAACGAGCCAAGCCCGAGCCAACGTAAGCTTGGCTCGTTCAAAATCATCTCGTTTTAGCTTGCCCATTGGCCCGTTTGAAAGAGCCCAAGCCAAGGTAATCTCTGCTTGTTGGGTCATTTAGCTGGCCCGTTGGTTCACTCGGTGACTCGTTTAATTTAAAGCTTAAAATTTAATAAATATAAATTATAACCGAAATCTTAATATATATAATTTATAAATGTGGTACATTTATTATTTATACACTATGTAATTTTCAAAATAACATTTATATTTTTATTTTATATAAAAACGAGTGTAATTTTCAAATTATAACTGAAGTCGTTATATTTTTATTTATACACAAGTGTAAATATATAAAATTATTCTTTCTAAATAACCGAGCTGGCTCGACAAGCTACAAGCCCCCTCGACCTTTTTACTAGCCGGGCCGGAGCTCAGCATTTGAGCTGGTTAACATAACTAAGCCGAGCCCAAGCCCAACCTCGGCTCGGCTTGGCTCGTTTACAGCCCTAGGGTTCGGGCTTTGCTTAAGCTTGCCAGAAGCCCGGTCCTTGTATCAACCACGTGTATACTAGCTCATACAAAATCAAAACAAAATTGTTAAAACTCAGGTTGTAAATAATTCTTTCTTTTTCATATTTTCAGATGGAACTTGACATCAAATGCAGCCCGGCCCAACCCACAAGGCTCATTCCATTATGGAACAATCACACCCACAAAAACAATTATGTTAAGCAACTCAGAAACCATTATCAACGGAAAGAAACGGTACACTGTTAACGGGGTGTCATACATTAACGCGGACACTCCGTTAAAGTTAGCCGATTACTTTAACATCCCCGGTGTTTATTCCACAAATGCCATTCAAACCTCCCCAAATGGTGGGGCTCCACGTGTCGCTACATCCGTTATGCAAGCCTCACTTCACGACTTCCTTGAAATCATTTTTCAAAATAACGAGGACACCGTTCAGTCATGGCATCTTGATGGTTATGATTTCTGGCCCGTCGGGTAAGTTTCTATAGATAAATCACTATTACACGCAAGTTAATATAAATCGGTTAAAATAGCTGATTAATGTAGTCATCTTGTTATTGTTTAGTTAAAGTATTGAAGAAATCTTTTTGTTTGTTGAGTGTCGAATTTGATGAACAATTTCACATAACTTAATATTATGATTTATGAGTTTCCAAATTAGTTCATGGCAACAAATGTAGGTATGGATCGGGGCAATGGTCAGACGCTAGTAGAAAGAGTTATAATTTGGTGGATGCTCTTACAAGACATACAGTGCAGGTGTTCCCGAAGTCGTGGAGTGTGATTTACGTGTCCTTGGATAACCAAGGTATGTGGAACTTAAGGTCTGCGATGTGGGACCGACAGTATCTTGGTCAACAGTTTTATCTTAAAGTTTATGATCCGGTTAAGAGTCTTGCAAATGAATATGATATCCCTTCGAATGCGCTTCTTTGTGGTCGAGCTGCAGGGCGACACTTGTAATTTGTAGATCATTTGTTAGTTGACTTGTTTGATGGTCAACGTGAGGGTTGACAACTCTATCTTAGAGCTGCAGCTTTTTTATATTTGTATACCAGTATTAGACATTGTTTTTTGATGCCTGATTAATGATTATTATTCTTTTTATCATTTCAATTTTATTGTCTGAATCAATAGAGCTTATTCTGCTGAAAATAGGTGTGTCATCAAGTAGACGTGCACAAATCGGGTTCACCTTGAAAACCCGAACCGGTTCGGAACCGGTTTTATTTACACCGGGTAGAAAATGACACCGGTTCCAGTCAGGAACCGGTTCGGTTCCCGAACCGAACCTATGCCCAGAAATGCAAACTTTTAGGAACCGGGTAGGGTTGGAACCGGGACCGGTTATTACGTAAAAACCGGTTCCACCGGTTTTTTTTGAAATTCAAACATTATAGCCGTTAGAACCGGTTCCAACGGCTATATAGCCGTTTTTGACCGTTGGAACCGGTTTTATTACTATATTTAGCTAATTTTCATTCTATAAATATCAATGTATGAGTGTGTACTTGTTAAACCACTTCCAAAACTATAAAACACACTCCAAAACACAATTAAGCTTAAACCGACAACAAATGGCAACTAATGACGACGTTGTTATGGTGATCGAAACAACAAGATGCCCCGATGTTTGGGTTCATTATGATTTGTGTCTAATGACCGACTCACATGAGATGGCACGTTGCAAATATTGCTCGAAGTTTCTTAAAACAGGGTCCAACTCGACATTACGAAAACATACGAATAAGTATTGTCGAGAAAAAAGAAGTTTGGATGCTAAAAAAGCGGAAGTGGGAGAATCGTCCGGCTCTACAACCCAAAAATAAGTATTACCGAATTAAAACGACGGACTTTGTTTTTTAAGTTTTAGTTATGTTTTATCGTTTATGTTTTAATAATGTTTGTAATAGTTATTGTTTAAATAAATAAAATGTTCGTCGTTATTAAAAAAGTAACAAAAAATTAATCATGAGTAACAAAAGTAATTATAATTAAACAAATCAAAACTAAATATTAGTTGAACAAGTTACAAATAATTTTACTAAAACAAATAAAAAACACAAATTACAACTTGATGATATGTGCAACACATCGAACATGAAAAAAATCCCCGAAACAAGGTGGTGAATATTTAATGATAAATTTTTCGGCCGCCTTAGTATTGTTTGAAGCGTTGTCAAACGAAATCGAAAATATTTTATTTCTCAAGTTGTAAGTCGTTATAACTTCATCAAGTAATTCAAACAATTTTTCGGCGGTATGTGGGAACGGGAAGTTTTCAAAAGCGATGGTGCGTTTCATCAATTGCCATGTCACCGGATCAACCCAATGAGCGGTGACACATATGTATGATTCGGGCAACCCGTGTAGTGCCGACCAAACATCGGTAGTTAAACTAACCATGACTTCTAAAGAATGAAAAGACTCGATTAACTCTTTTTTAGCACACTCCCACAACCTGATACAATGATGTAAGGCCCCGAACCCGGTAGCCCTACTTTAGCGTCGGATTTACTCATAAACACAGTCCTTCAAATCAGAGTTTATTAAAACTTTTCGCGGAATATAAAACATCAATCATTTGTTACAAAACATTAAATCTTTTCTTTGATACCATAACACAAAACTTTAATATTAAAACATCTTTACTTCTTTCTTCAGATGCCAGCCGTTCAATCCATGCCGTGTGTCATCCTCATGCTAACTCTATAATCAGCTCACCTGCGTGCATACTAAAAGTCAGCTACGCTGAGTGAGTTCTAGTTAATCAGGCAACATACAATTTTATTCTCATATATTTCTTAACGTATCCGAAGACACATATTTCTACCTTAACCTCGTATAAATATCCATAGGAGGATCATCACATAATATCTATTAAAAGAACCTTTACCATTACCATACTATATAGAATTTCCATAGGAGGAACACTCTGTATACTTTCCATAGAAGGAACACTTTACTTTCCATAGAAGGAACACTTTACTATCCATAGAAGGAACCCTATACTTTCCATAGAAGGAACACTATACTTTACATAGAAGGAACACTATACTTTCCATAAAAGGAACACTATACTTTCCATAAAAGGAACACTATACTTTCCATAAAAGGAACATTATTCTATCCATGTAAGGAACTCTATATATATCCATATAAGGAACACTATCTATAAGTTATTATTTAATATCCATGTAAGGAGCTAATCACTTCCCTTGACGATACGTGCAATATCCGAAGATCGTTCACGTACCGTCATGCAATCAATCATATCTATCACATATATCATACACGGCATACACTTCTTTTCTCGAATATTGGTATGGTTCGGTTCCCTAGTTCCCAAGTATTAGTAGGGTTCGATTCCCTCTTCGTTACCTTACAACCATACATCATACCTCGAGTATTATTAGGGCTCGGTACCCTTTCCGTAACCATACAACCATACATTATCATTTCTTTCTTTTATTATCTTTATCACGTTCATACACATAAACACACATAACATACTTACCTTATACATAGCGTTACAACCTGACGGTACGTGCAATATCCGAAGATCGTTCACGTACCATCAAGCAATCATTCATACATTTCACATTATCCACATAAGGCATACACTTATCTCTTAGGATAAGTGTATTAACTACCACATTGAGTATGCACACAGCCCCGAAAACATAACAAGGAATGGGGCTAGAAACTCACCTGAACTCTGCTTCTTCCTCTGGTAGCTGTAAATCTCTTCTTTAACTGAGCTCGGCTAACTGTACAAGTTACACGTATCAATACTCGCCTGACCTAATCTGGTGGTCTAGTATTAGCTTACTTTAACTTATCGCTTTTAATTTATTTTCTAAACGAACTTCACTTCAGGCGAAGTTAAACCTTAGGCGAACTTGGCTTCAGGCGAAGTTATCCTTAGGCGAACTTGGCCGTAGGCGAAGTTATCCTTAGGCGAACTTGGCCGTAGGCGAAGTTATCCTTAGGCGAACTTGGCCGTAGGCGAAGTTATCCTTAGGCGAAGTTGCGCTTGAAGGCGAAGTTACGCTTGAAGGCGAAGTTACGCTTGAAGGCGAAGTTCATCAGGCGAACTTAATCTTGCATGCGAAGTTATCGCGCTGCAGATCTGTTTGCCCATAAGTTCTTCGTTCCTTAGCCAAATAACTCGATTTTGGTACCCACGGAATCGTATGATCGGCGCCTACAAATCCCAACCATCAAATCGGCCTAAAATCGACGTTTCAGGGGTCCGATTTGGGCAGTTTGGGTTTCGGGTCCGGTTAACCCATCCAATCCTAACCATTTTCAGTAATATTAGCTTTGTTGGATTTGTTCTTACCTTACCAACTCAGATCTATCAACAAAATCTCGGGTCTCGGCTTCGAATCTTGATCGGTTAAAATGTGTGTGTTTTGAGTGTGTGAAGAAATAGATGTAAATGAAGATATTTTTGGGATTTTGGGGGTATTTATATCCCTGAAATCCCATTCTTATTTAACCCATCTCAATTAATCCACGTCCACAACCCACATCCATTACCCAACACTAGCCCGACCCATAACAACTCCTATTCTATTATTTATTTCCTGATAACCCGGGTAAACTTTCTCTCTATATTAGGTAATATAATTAATATTACTTGGAAATTTCGGGATGTTACAAGTCTTCCCTCCTTAAAGAGGTTTCGTCCCCGAAACCTAACTTATTCCCCATAAAAGGAAAACTTCTTATATTTACACGCTTTATTGAATCGCCTTCGCTTTCTGAGTTACTCTTCTTACTTCCGATTTTGCAGTCATCGAATGGTGGTCATGTGTATTAGCTATTTAAGGTAGCTTGTCCATGAAGCCTTCGATGTACCAAGTCTCATTTCAATCTTCAAGAGGCTTTGTCTTATATCATATTAATGCTAAAGCCTAAGTCGACACTCTATCACAACACGTCAATTTATCATGACTAACATGCATTCAGACAATTCGTACCATAATTAATAAACACCAGTCAAGACTTCAACATAAAACAACACGCATCGAGTCATTAATAAGTTACACATAGATTTAATACTTATGGCTAGCATCTAGCCTTCTTGAATGGCTTCTCAAAGCATACGGAGGAATCTGTTAAACCTCAAGCACTCTTCTCTCCTTCATGTCCTCCCTTTGGCTTCTTACAATCCCTTGCTAGGTGCCCACGTCCTCCACAGTTGTGACACCTATGGTAATCATCACATTCCCAAGAGGAATGTCCTGCTCTTCCACACCTGTAGCAAACACCTAATCCCTTTCTGCACTCTCCGGGGTGTCTCTTCCCACATTTTTCACAAGCAGTGAACCCCTCTTGCCTTGCCTTCTTCTTGCGTGGATCCACCTCATTGGCTTCCTCTGATTCTGGGGTTGGGTTCTTTTTCGTCGGTTCCATTTTCTCCCCTTCACAGTTGGCAAGGTCCTCATAAATCATCTCGGCCAATTCCACGGCCGAGTCAAATGTTGCGGGCTTACTAGACTTAACCAAAGTGCGAACATTCCAAGGAAGTCCCCTTACGTAACACTTGATCCTTTTAGCTTCGGTGTTCACCATGTCAGGTACCAACCTAGACATGCGGTTGAATTCAGTAGTATACTCCCGTTGTGTCATCTCTCCCGCTTTCAAATTCAGAAACTTCATCTCCACTATTTCAACTTCTGTATCAGCGCAGAACCTCTTCATCACCATGTCCTTTAGGTCATTCCAACTCATCGCCTTGATCTCTTCACGGGTCTTCCTCTGCTCCACACTCTCCCACCAATACATAGCCTCATCTTCAAAAGATTGAGTGGCATAACCGACAGCTTGGTCAGGACGGCACTCGCTAATGCGGATAACCTTATCCATGGCGGTTATCCACTGAAGAGTAGCGGTTGCGTCTCCTAAACCAGTCAGCTTAGGCGGGTCACAACCTTTGAAGGACTTATAGCTGCACCCGCCTTGTCCTCTTCTCCTATCATCGACTTTCACAGACTTATCCCCACTCGAGGCCCCTCTTTCACCTTCCCCATCCTTCCTACCATCACCACCCGCCCCTTCAGCAGTTCGTTCACGGCTTCCAGCAGATCCTTCGGGATTCAGGTTCTTCACAGCAGCAACTACAGCCTGAACAATGGCTGCTTGAACTGCAGGGCTAAGTTGAACTTCCTCATTGTTGTTCTGGTCTCCTCCAGCTGCGCTTCCTTCATCTTCGGTGTGGGAAGCTTCTTCTACTGAGGGTTGCCGGACAAGACGAGGCCTGCCACGACGCCCAGTGCGACCCCCAGTTTCAACAAATTCTCCAGCTCCAGCCATTAGTATTCTAAAGGGGAAAACACAAACATCATCACTCAAGGAACTATTTAGTACAAGGATAGCAAGGCTAACAAGTAATAACAGTGGCCAGCTGTGACTAGCTGATCACGTTGCTTTCCATGTCCTATTCGCCTCCCTTTATGAGTCTATTTGTGCTGGTTCTACTTAAGCAGTTAGTCAAATCAAACAATCAATTACTTCTATCCTTAACGTTCACGTATCTTTTCTTTCTCATTGACATATATCATTTAATCATACACCTTACCTTTACTGATTTTTTTGCTTGAGCGACACATGGCATTCTTGAACTGGCATCTTCTTTCTTTTCTTACTTAAATCCCATTCTCTGTTCGAGTCTAAGCATGTAGGATGCTTAAATCTCTCGAACTTTGCTCTGATACCAACTTGTAAGGCCCCGAACCCGGTAGCCCTACTTTAGCGTCGGATTTACTCATAAACACAGTCCTTCAAATAAGAGTTTATTAAAACTTTTCGCGGAATATAAAACATCAATCATTTGTTACAAAATATTAAATCTTTTCTTTGATACCATAACACAAAACTTTAATATTAAAACATCTTTACTTCTTTCTTCAGATGCCAGCCGTTCAATCCAGGCCGTGTGTCATCCTCATGCTAACTCTATAATCAGCTCACCTGCGTGCATACTAAAAGTCAGCTACGCTGAGTGAGTTCTAGTTAATCAGGCGACATACAATTTTATTCTCATATATTTCTTAACGTATCCGAAGACACATATTTCTACCTTAACCTCGTATAAATATCCATAGGAGGATCATCGCATAATATCTATTAAAAGAACCTTTACCATTACCATACTATATAGAATTTCCATAGGAGGAACACTCTGTATACTTTCCATAGAAGGAACACTTTACTATCCATAGAAGGAACCCTATACTTTCCATAGAAGGAACCCTATACTTTCCATAAAAGGAACACTATACTTTCCATAAAAGGAACACTATACTTTCCATAAAAGGAACATTTTACTTTCCATAAAAGGAACATTATTCTATCCATGTAAGGAACTCTATATATATCCATATAAGGAACACTATCTATAAGTTATTATTTAATATCCATGTAAGGAGCTAATCACTTCCCTTGACGATACGTGCAATATCCGAAGATCGTTCACGTACCGTCATGCAATCAATCATATCTATCACATATATCATACACGGCATACACTTCTTTTCTCGAATATTGGTATGGTTCGGTTCCCTAGTTCCCAAGTATTAGTAGGGTTCGATTCCCTCTTCGTTACCTTACAACCATACATCATACCTCGAGTATTATTAGGGCTCGGTACCCTTTCCGTAACCATACAACCATACATTATCATTTCTTTCTTTTATTATCTTTATCACGTTCATACACATAAACACACATAACATACTTACCTTATACATAGCGTTACAACCTGACAGTACGTGCAATATCCGAAGATCGTTCACGTACCATCAAGCAATCATTAATACATTTCACATTATCCACATAAGGCATACACTTATCTCTTAGGATAAGTGTATTAACTACCACATTGAGTATGCACACAGCCCCGAAAACATAACAAGGAATGGGGCTAGAAACTCACCTGAACTCTGCTTCTTCCTCTGGTAGCTGTAAATCTCTTCTTTAACTGAGCTCGGCTAACTGTACAAGTTACACGTATCAATACTCGCCTGACCTAATCTGGTGGTCTAGTATTAGCTTACTTTAACTTATCGCTTTTAATTTATTTTCTAAACGAACTTCACTTCAGGCGAAGTTAAACCTTAGGCGAACTTGGCTTCAGGCGAAGTTATCCTTAGGCGAACTTGGCTTCAGGCGAAGTTATCCTTAGGCGAACTTGGCCGTATGCGAAGTTATCCTTAGGCGAACTTGGCCGTAGGCGAAGTTATCCTTAGGCGAAGTTGCGCTTGAAGGCGAAGTTACGCTTGAAGGCGAAGTTCATCAGGCGAACTTAATCTTGCATGCGAAGTTATCGCGCTGCAGATCTGTTTACCCATAAGTCCTTCGTTCCTTAGCCAAATAACTCGATTTTGGTACCCACGGAATCGTATGATCGGCGCCTACAAATCCCAACCATCAAATCGGCCTAAAATCGACGTTTCAGGGGTCCGATTTGGGCAGTTTGGGTTTCGGGTCCGGTTAACCCATCCAATCCTAACCATTTTCAGTAATATTAGCTTTGTTGGATTTGTTCTTACCTTACCAACTCAGATCTATCAACAAAATCTTGGGTCTCGGCTTCGAATCTTGATCGGTTAAAATGTGTGTGTTTTGAGTGTGTGAAGAAATAGATGTAAATGAAGATATTTTTGGGATTTTGGGGGTATTTATATCCCTGAAATCCCATTCTTATTTAACCCATCTCAATTAATCCACGTCCACAACCCACATCCATTACCCAACACTAGCCCGACCCATAACAACTCCTATTCTATTATTTATTTCCTGATAACCCGGGTAAACTTTCTCTCTATATTAGGTAATATAATTAATATTACTTGGAAATTTCGGGATGTTACAAATGACGTCTTATGGTAGTACGACTTACATGTGTGTATCGCGGTTGTAGAGTTTCTCGAATCAACGACGTCAAATCCGGGTCATCAAAGTGGTTAAACGGCAAACCTCGTTGAATAACGAACTTTGCCATTCTATCTTGAACTTGAGTCGTGTTGTAACGAAATAGTGTACCATCTTTACCCAAGTCAATTTGATCGGTCGCGCCAATCCCTTTCAACGCCTTGCAATATGGCTTCTCGATGTGCTTTCTCAAAGTAGAGTTGGAATCGTGCTTTAATAGTGAACCACATAGTTTTCAACGAGCCTTTTGATAACCTTCGTCATCCACAATCAAATCCCAATTCTTCCATATGTCTTCGTTGCGGTTATGGTTGACTACCGTAACAACCCTTGGGTCCTCCGTAGCAGGAACGGGGGCAACAAAAACACTTTTCTTAGCCTTCTTGTTAGTTTTTTTGATGGGTGTCATAATAATATTTAGTTGGATGGTCGGGTAACGGAACGTGTTTGCTAAAGGAGTAGTATTTTAGTTTGTTTTTGAGTTTGGTGGTGAAACAAGTAATGGAAAACAACTTATATATAGTTTTTGGGCTACAAGAACCGGTTCCAACGGCTATATTACCGTTGGAACCGGTTCCAACGGCTATTATTTGTCTCAAAAACCGGTTCCAACGGCACTATTACCGTTGGAACCGGTTACAACGGCTATTTTGTGTCTCAAAAACCGGCTCCACCGGCTATATTACCGTTGGAACCGGTTCCAACGGCTAGTTTGACCTGTGTTTGACTTTTCAAAAAAAACCCGCCGGAACCGGTTTTTTCGGGTAGGAACCGAACCGATTACAATTAGGAACCGGGTTGGAACCGATGGGGACATACAAATATGAGAACCGGGTACGATTTTCGGGTACAAAAATACCCAAACCGGGTTTTGGGCCAACCGGGTAGGAACTGGAACCGGTTCCGGTTCGGTTCCACCAGTTAGGTTCCGGAACCGGTTTTTTTGTGCACGTCTATCATCAAGTTGCATTGTATCAATTTCTTTAGTTTAATGAACTTATATATCTAATAAATCAAAATTTTCCATTCAGTCTTATGACATGTATTTATGGGCATATTACTGTAGGCCTATATATTCTTCAGTATATAAAATGCTACTGGTCTGAAATAACTTGACTGAAGATCTAAGAGCATTCACCATCACGGTACACACGTTACTGTCATGGTGTTTTACTGATGGGGTTATCCACCTACAAGGACTGTCATGGTGTTTTACTGATGGGGTTGTCCGCCTACAAGGACAATGAAACAATATTCTGTATGCACTTACAAAACAAACTACAAATATTAGAATAACTGCACTTAACATTGTATGAAATACAATATTGAATCTTACACCTGGTGTTGTGGATGATATAGTACTGAGGGAAAGAGTTAATTGTATCATTAACTAGATATCACATTAAAACAATATAGTATTGTTTTGAGTACTGCATATATTTTACAAAAGAGAAGTTGGCATACAACTGAAAATGCAAATAGCTAAAAGCCTCATAGTTTTGACAAAATTGGCAACCCACCCAAAGCATCATCCTGTATAAGCTCATCATCATCTTCAAAAAATGAATAATCCATCATCTTCAAATTAGTCATGAATATAATCAAAAACCTTAAACTCATCATATATGAGCTTATTATCTGAATAATGAAGCATATAATAACAAATCCCACAAAAATAGCAAGGATTCTCCGGAGCCCATTTGTCATCCACCGTCACTTTCACCGCTTTAAAAATCTTGCAACACGAACACTTTTGGAACCGCACTTTTGACTGGAACACGGTTAATGGATAAGCACATCGATTCTGCACATCCTCTGAATGAACCAATCTCATATCTCTAATCACTAGTATATGCTTGCAATCACCCTAACTCACCAACATATCAAATTAGTAAAAAATTTGTATATATGTATCAAGAAACAAAAATATATAAACAGAACCTTTACCTGGTGACAGTAAAGATACCCTGCACCGAGTCGAAAATTTAAGTCACAAAAACGTGTGGTCTGCATTGAACGGGCTCTAAATTGAGGTAATTGGGGCCCACTTTCACTACCTAGAACTTTTTTCTGTTTCTGTTGTAGATCACCCGATAATATGCATTCCCACTTTTTAAGTGCGGTTTTTTCTGACTCGGTTAGCCAACTGAGTATTGGTTTACTGTAGTCTGTAGCACTAGCTTCCCTCAAATCATTGTAAAATATATCCTATAAGAAAACATGACAAAATAAATAAATGAAAACAATATTTGATAAAAAAAACACAACAAATGAAAAACAAATTACTTCTATGAGGAAGTATCCGGATGGATCGTGTTTATTGGATTGCTTCATAATTGCGTCGGTCAAACAATATAATTTGTCTCGTAGTGCGCTTAATAATTGCTGTCCAAGAACAAAGATTTCTTGAGTCTACAAAAAGGTCCAGAAGAACGGCTATTAAAATTATGGTTATTAACAAAATATAAAGATGAGATGTGGGATTTTAAAAAAGGTTTACCTTGGCCCATGTTGAGCGTCGGGTAATATTATAGACTTCTATGCAAAGAAGGATGTCGCAGCTGTGTAGCGGTACGTTTTCACGAGCATTTGTTAATTTTACCTGCTATGTATATAAAACATGTTACAACATAAAAAGTTTGGTAATTTTATCAAATAAAATTAAAGTTGTAAGATAAAAAAACCTGAGTTGAAGAATTTGTAAAATTAAAGGATGACATCGGATCTTTCTTTTCCAAGGAAGGAGCCATACATGAAACAGGCCCTGACGTACCACTGGGTCAAATCAAAATAGAAGAATTCAAAATAAAGATAGAATCTTTATATCACGAAGCCACTAAGTGTGAGAGAACAAACACATACCTAAAAGAATGCAATCTTGCAGCTAATTTATCTTGTTCTTGTTTTTGTTTAAGTTCAGCAACTTTCTCCACTTCAACCATATAATCTTCCTGAAAATACATATTACAGACAACATAACAATTGTTAACAAATCATTGAACTCGAAACAAATCAATATATCAAGCAAATCAACAAGAAACTGTTCAGAGAATAAGTAAACAGAAAATAAATACAAATGTAAACATAGCATCAACCTCTAAAGAATCTAATCAAACTAACATACAGAAGAAATTAAATAATTACTGAAAAGAGTCACAGGCACATTGAATTATACCCGATAGTCATTACCCTATGACTTCCATAAACCAATAACAGGACAAGGTAAAAGACCACATTGAATCAAAGATGCGAAAAAGCTTGTAAAAAGAAGAAAAAAGAACAATTTTTTTTTTAAATTGAGCCAAAAATATCAATACTTGTTTATTGGAATTTGTCATATGAAGAGTGTGTGGTAGATAAAAGAAAGGTTCTCTAAGATTTGCATCATAGGTTATGAATATAATAAATAAATAAATCTCAAATCTCAATGAAATTGAGCACAATGATAGCTTTCTCATTTCTAAAATAAGCCAAAAGCTGTTATTGGTTTATGGAACAACAGCCAAGTAGAATGATTATTCTGACAATTTCTTATTACAACATATGAGGAGTGGCACTAACTGTCTAAAAAAGCATGTGATCTCACATGGCTTAAAACTAGGGGCATAATCAAGCCGAGCTCGAGCTTGGCTTGTGAGTAGCTTTTCAAACTTGAGCTCGGGTTGGACTCGACTCATTTAGTATTTACTGATTAACTTATTTGCGTTTATAGTTATTAATTATATATATTTTAACTATAGTTTATATAAACACTATATTAGTACTTTTTTTATCAAAATTTTATATATAACAATGATTATTACATAAATATATCTAATACATTAAATAAAAAAAAATATAGATCATAAGCTCGTTTAGGCTCGCGAGCCAGCCCGAGCTCGATAAGTGAAGCTTGGGCTTGGGCTTGGCCTTGTTTATCAAACAAGCTTATTTTTAGGCTTGGGCTCATTAAAGCTCAACTCAGTTAAAGCTTTTATCAAGCTGATATAGAGAAGCTCACGAGCTGCTTGGCTCGTTTACACCCCTAATGATAGGAATCATGCTCTAGTTCTAGTCTAAATATCATTTGTGTATTTTGGGAGGGGTTAAGTGCAACTTATATTTCTATAAATAGGTATTGATAGCTAATAGGGAGAGGAGAGTATGTTTATGTTTAAGATGGCATTGCCATGGCTCCTGCGTATGCGGTGAGAGAGGGCCCGGCCCTGGAATTATCTTGTAATCTTTCTTTACGTTTTCGTAATACAATCGTTCGGTTTCGGTCTCTTGTTTTCCTTATTCTATTCTCTAAACTCAATTAATCACAATTATAATCTATAAAACCCTATCACCTAACATGCCATGCAAAGTAAAAAAAGAGCCTTACTTCATGGATTGTATCCTTTTGCACCAATCTATTTCTCTTTTTATTTGCATTTCCATTTATCTTCCCAGTATTTTTGCTTTTCTTAGATCTCTTTAGAAGATCATTTGAAGGTGCATAATCCTCATCTGATCCTGAATTTACTGAACACGCAACATCTGCATTAACAGCTCCACTACAATTTGATGTCCTAAAACAAAATAAAACAGTTACCTTAGTTTTGGATTTATTAGTTTTTATATTATAAAGCTAGTAAGGCAGTTATTGTACCCATCGGAGCAGTCGTCTGGTGATGGAGAAGAATCTTTTGTCAAGTTACCACTTTTGAGTGTTGCTTGAAATGCCATTTCTACCAATTCTTCCTCACTCAGGATTTTAAGTTCATCAACCCTGTAAAAAGGATCAAATATTGTTAAACACAACTACACAAGTCACATGCATCAATACTTGTATAATACTTCAAATTACAACAAAAAAGGCAAATGTAACTTGTTTTTAGTAGTTGGAAGAAAAGCAGATAAGAACATGCTTTTACATGTATTCTGATAAATTGCTTCTTACTAAATTGTATCGTCAATCTTCATTTGACTTGGTTTTACTTAAATAAGTATGTTGTTGACTAGGTCTGCCACAAACTCCATTAAGAAAGAATGTATTTCCTGTTATTTCATATTAGCAGATAATTATCATGATAGGTTTTGACTTCAGTACTTGACACAGCTTCCAAATATTTGGAATGGGTATAAAAAAAAAGTACACCCTAAAGTGTTGCATATTTAAGAAGCCTATATATTCTACCAATATAATCCTTCACTTTTACTTATACAAGTATGCTTTATAAATGCTAAAGAAGACAAAACTTACAATATTAAGTAAATCGTATAACCAATGGAAATTATTTGACTTACGAGATATCATGACGATGTTGTTCAGTCAAGTCCAAACACAGCTCCTTTCTGAGATCCTGCATTGAACCAATAAAAGTTGCTGATAAATAACCGAATACGCACAAAAAGTTAAAATAAGCAAATAGAATAGTGTTACCTTGAGTTCACCTTCAACACAAGACCGGAACTCGGATACACTAGTGAGCGGGCCAACCATGTCGGAGACGTATAAAGGACCGCCACAAGGAATCGAAACATATACATCTTCAACACCAGAAGAATTTTCCATAGCTTTCCTATAGATGCACCGGCTTCAAGGAACACACTGTCCAAACTGCCAGTGTTGAGCAATAACAGTAACAATTAATAAAATATGTATGGCTTTAAAAACCAGTTTATACCGGCCAGTAATACTGCTTAAACCAGATGTCGGCTGATACGTTTTAGCCCGGTAAATTGGGCGAACGGTTTGTTTACCTGAATAATAATAATAATAATTAAGGTGAAAGAGGAAGGAAGGGAGGTTTGTTTGTAAAAATCAAATAATATAATATTAGAGAGAAGTTAAGATCTAGTCTATAACAAGCAAGCATTATAATTGACAGTTACCTGTGGCTGGCTAGGTGGTGGAATAAAATCTTTTGTGTTTGTGTTGCTTCGTTTTCGTTTTAGTTAATGGATGTTTGGCTTGCGGTAAAAAAAATAAAATCTAGTACTTGTTTGTGCTCTTTCATGATCTGTTCAATTAGTGATAACTTTCTAATTCTGTAGTTTGGAAACCATTACTGACGTAGTAGCACTATATATTTTTGTATGATGTTTTAGGCTTAGGCAGTGTTGTAAAACCTGCTAGTTGCTAGTCGGGCGGTGGGGGGACTAGCGATTAATCGGATCGGACTTTAACGTATAATTTTCAATTTTATATATACAAGCACACCCTTTTTTTGGAAATTTTCAGTTTTATACATACATACAAAAAGTTTGGCCGGAAATTGGCTTGAATCTCACCGGAAACTGCTGGATTTTATGAAATCTCGCCGAAAACCGCTGATTTTGGTCGGAATATCGCCGGAAAGAGTCGATTTTGGCCGGATTTGACCATTGACCGATTAATTGGATGATTTGCCAAAATTAATCAGTAAAGCGGGGACTAGCGATTAATCCGGGACGCTTAGTCGGGATATTTATAACACCTGGGTTTAGATGTGGAAGTTTTACTAATTTTGACTTTAAAACTTAAACTAGCTAGCAAAACTCGTAGTGTTTTGGCCGTGTAGCTGCTTAAATTCGGTTAGTATTTAGGTAGGCTCGTTACGGCACAGACACAAAACTCAAAAAATAATTCTGTAAATGCCCAAAACAGTATCGGCACACGTACAACTTATAATCTAAGCGACACGACTTAGGTCAATACTGATTAGGTTCATTACCGCACCTGTATTATAACCAAAATATACATTAGTAAATGTTCATAATAGTAGCAACCCTCGTATAGCATATGATAAATTTTTTTTTGTAGATTTAAATGAAGTTTCGTGGGTCTGCAAAACTCGAGTGTCTATGCGAATTTGGTCTGTATCAGTTACGTCTGTTACGTGCCGAAACTAAACCCAAAAAATAAAATTTAACAAATTACCATTTTCTTTTTTAAAAGTCGGCTTACTCAAATATTTAATAAAAAAAATTAGCATACTTATAGCCCCAATTACTAAGTTATTTGGTCGGTAAAATTCAGACTTCGCGTGACGAGTTGACACAAATTTGATCAGTATTGGAACGGGAACTAAATCCAAAATATTAATACGCCAAATTAGCATAATTGAAAGAAATAGAAAAGTCCCAACAGAAAATACAAAAAAACAGCCATTAGTAAAACGAACTTTACGAGGGTGAGTCGATATAAATTCAGTCACTATCGGTTAAGTTCGTCACAATTGCATACTTAAAAGAAAAAGAAAAAAGAAAAAAAAAACATAAAATCCTAGCAATGACTGCCTCTTTCATTACTTCATTCTTTCCATATCCCTCTCCTTTGTATACAATTTGTGAATTGTGAAACTTTTGGAAGAAGAAATTTGTGTTTCAATCTGCTCTAATGAAACACATTGAAAGCATTACGAAGTTAGAGATGAGTTTGGAACAATCTTTTGAACTTATGGTGATTGTGTTAAATGTGGGGTTTACAATATATCATCCATAGCATTGCAGACTCATTCTGGGTTGCTCAAACGAAATGCTACATACAAATCTAACACAACCGCCTTAAGGCGGAGGCACTCCATTAAAGTGGGTTATAAATACACTCGTCCTATGGACCATGATTTTAACCGAGTAATTGAGTTGATATTGTCATCTCTAATCTCTATTCAAATGAAATATACCCATAGTAAACAACGCAAATGAAGTCATTAACCATTTGTCGCATACTATACAGGGAACAAATAGTTAACTTTACTTCAAAACTTTGTCAAAGAAATGTAATATAGAACAAGAACCCACATATGAACCATGCAAAAGGTAAAAGTTATAATACCGATTACTCATGGTCTTCTGTCACCACGCTTCTTGTTCGTCACAATTTGCTTGAACAACATATGTACTCATTTCAGACACTTGTGCGTTTTGCACACGTCTCTTCAACACGCCAACCTCAAAAGGTTTCCAGCATCACTTAGCTTCGGCTGGAACACTGAAAACACGAGACACTGTGAATACAAGAGGATACATAACGGTCCACTTGAATCATCAAGATTTTACTTTCAACTATAAAAAGCCACTCGCGAGTGTTTTCATGTATGTCTAAGTTAATATAAGCACTAAACAAATACTCAACATACAGTTAGTTTTACTAGAAATGATTATCTTATTTTCATTATTCAAATATCACATACATTGTTGGAGAGCCATCATCAATATTTCAAAGTGCATAAAGCATAACCAGTTGTTCTTTCGCCCTTGACAATGAAAACTATTTGGTGCAATATGCCCATATACAACTCCATCCAACCCTAAACCCTAAACCCTAAGCCCATGTAAAAACCTGTCGTTTTGGGACTTCAAAAATGTTGGTAGGTTTTCAACCAACCAGTCGTTTTGAATTAAATGTTATATCATCAAATTTTGTACAAAAGTTTTGTACCCAGAAGAAATCTTGATGCAAAATCGAGTTATTTTGTAGCAAAGACGAAAAGTGTACACAAGTTACACGTCACATATTGAGTTGTCCACGACTAATCTTTGCTCAATCGACAAACAAAAGACCTAATCGACAACGAGTCTATGATTACACAAAAATGTGTCAGTAATAGCAGAGCTCTTTGTAAGGTCTGGGGAAACCTTACCTCTATCCTAGGGGAAAGAGAGGTTGCTCCCGCTGACACCTCTAGTTCAAAAAACCGTGCAATATAGTATAGTATCATATAGTATTGCAGTATAGCATAACAGATAGCAAAGAATACTAACAATAAAAGTTGTAAACTACCATTAACATATAGCGATAAGTAAAACTATATTACTTACATATGAAAAGGCAAATAAACATGCAAAAGAAGCACCGTTCCCTATTCATATACCATCTTTACACATGTAGCGATTCATCCGCATCTTAAGCGTGGGAATCAGCATCAAGATCTTAAATTTATCCTTAGAAAGTTCGAAGAAACATAAGCATAAGCAGACAAACACACTGATACTTTTATTTATCATTAAGGACCAATAGTTAAGATTACCACTCAATATTAATGTATAGTCAAACGGCTAAACCAAAAGTGAGACTAAACAAAAACAAGAAGACAAATGAGTCACCCTAAGGAATCAAACAAGCACACCTAAAATATGTCACTTTCTGTAACAAATCCTACATGTTTGAATAAGTTTGATCACCTAAAAACACTACTTCATCAGAGATCGATTCAATCAACCAGTAACATCATTTAACTAATTTACTTAACTGATTACCCGAAAACCTGTCAGTCCCGGAAAATAACTTCATCCGCCATCTCCATCAACGGCTCCAAACAATCCGGCGAAAACTTCCTCCCAAACATATACGGCGTCGAATAAGTTGACCGCCGAAGCTCATAAATCAGCTCCGCCGACACCTCATTCGGGTAATACGTATGCGGGTGCCCATCAACACTATCCGTCCAATTCACCCGAGTTAACGTAAACCCCGCACACCCGTCCGGGTCCTCCATCGACAACAAAGTCGAAAAATAATGCTCTTCCGGATAACACGAATTCGGCTTAATACAATCCAACCGAAACTTCCTCCACAACCTCCTATCCCTCAACACCAAAACCGCATCCTTCCTCATCAACGTAAAAAACTGCGAACCCATTCGGAACTTATCAAACGGAACCTCGGGTACCATCACATTTTCACCTCTAGCATTATACCTATCCCTAATATACGGGTTCTCCGAAAAAACCTCAATAAAACTTTTATACTTCAACTGACTCAATTCCGCAACTTGATGCGATTTCGTTTCGAATACGGTATCATATAGGTAATTAAACGAGTGAAGCGGGATACATTGCTGCGAAATCAAGGTAAAGAATTGGTTCTCCGGGTCGTCGAGAATCGCGGTGGCGAGAAGGCGGCGTGCGGCGGCGATGAGGGTAGCCGTACCGCGGCGTGTTTTCTTGGCGGTGGTGATGAATCGGTCTTGAGTGAAAACCCCACCTGGGATTTTGACTTTAGGGTTTACAGTAGGGTCTGCGTGAACATAAACTGTGTATAGATCTTGATTGGATCGATTGAAGAAGTGTTCCCATAAGGGTGAGAAGTGTAAATCGGAGTTTGTAAGAAACATGAATGCGATTTTGGGTTTAGAATTGGTGGATCCGAGTCTTGATTTGGTGGGTTTGTTTTCTGCGGCGGTGGCTCGTCGGAAAAGGGTGAGGTCTTGGAGTTCGTCGGGGAAGGAGATGGGCGGTGAGGGCGGCGGAGGGAGGATGTGTGGGGCCAAGTAGTAGAGGCCCGGGAGGCAGAGTAGGATTAAGAGAGTTGCTGGGATTAATGGTGATGGGGTTGTTGGTAGATTATTGTTATTATTATTATGTGAGGAAGATGAGGATGAAGATGATGATGTCATGATGATGCTTATGATATGGGTTTTATGTAAGTGTTGACGTGAATTTGGGCATAATGTTGAAGAAGGAGAGTATGGATGGGATGGGATGGGATGGGATGGGATGGGATGGGATGGGATGGGATGGGACGGGATCGGATGGGATGGGACCATCAATGTGAATGTGATGTTAATTTAGCCCCTTGATATATTGAATATGGAGAAGAAAAAAACAATTGGGATATTTTTTATATTATAAGTATGGTATTGATTTTTGTTGCCTTTTCTTTTATCTATTAAAAAATATTGTTTATTTGTGCTTTGGATGGGATTAAATAAAAGGTAAAACGAGTAAGGTACAGCCATCTGGGTTTGCTCAGATGGCCAGCCAAGTGAATGTGAGAACTTGATATCATTGGGCTGC